>NC_050173.1:26397791-26697791 GCF_008315115.2 Sander lucioperca | reverse complement strand
CACATAGAAACACACATATGAGCAGACTATAAATCCACAGCTTGATTTGTTCCTGTTGAGCCATAAGAAAGACTACAGGACAAAGGCTATGTTGGAGGCTCACTCCTATACAGTGTTGGGAGTAACGCGTTACAAAAGTAACGCAATTACAGTAATGTATTCCTTTTTGCTGTAACGCAGTAATATAACGCATTACTAATTAAATTTCGGTAATATTATACTCGTTACAATCTCAGTAACGCGAGTTACAACGCATTTTAACGCAGCATTTAGTGGTGCATTGGTTTCTTTAAGAATTCACCAACACCGCGACACATTTCTTCACAGGAAAAAAAAAAAGCCGTATTATTTTCCTGTCGATGTATTCGATGGTTGAGATGACTGCAGAGACAGATACATTTGCGAGATGGATATTATTTTCAAGAGTTATTACGCTGCGTTGAAGTGAGCTGTCCTGTTTCTGTTCCCGTGGTCAGAACCAGAACCAGAGACGGTACGGACAGCATGTATGTCCCAACAGGTGACGGTACGTCAGCGGTTGACAGATACAAACATGTCGGGAATTAATGTTGAGGCTTGCTACACGTAAATATCATTGCATTTTTATCAGCCGTGGAGAGTAACTATGCCTGTAGTGTAATGGCTTCGAAAGACGACCAAAAACGCTTGTCTTTTACTGTGACCATTTACTGTTCAATATGTTGCAATTTTACAAACAAGAAAGTGAACAACTTGAGCTTGACGGACATGTTGCATCTCAGTAAGCTAGCAAGAGTAGGCTAAACAACAGACAACTTCCGTGTAGCTTACTTCAAAATAAAAGCACTTCCTGTGACGGTTCGCAGTAAAACTAAATTACTGTTAAATAAGGTTGTGTAGGCTACCTTTTCACAAATCAGCTGTAAATCAAGTACTGTAAATAATGTTAATAGTGAGTTTTAATCACACTATAATTGAACATTTCCTTTAGAGTGTTTTAACCTAAACAACATGAATTTCTTATTGAAGTGCTATAAACAAACATTTTACAACAATGCCGTACTTTTAATTGAGTATTTTCATTTTCTCCTACTTGCCTATTATACGTTTTACTTTTCTATTTTGTATAGCTTTAGTTACTTTGCATATTTATATTAATTATACAAAATATGAATAATCTATGATGTATTAAAGTGGATAAAGAGGAGACTTTATTGATCCGGTGGTGAAATTCACAAGCTAGCTGCCAAATCAAACCTCCCCTGTTATTTTGGTGAGAGTAACTCAAAAGTAATGCAAAAGTAGTGTAACGCATTACAATTCAGAGACAGTAATATTGTAATATAACTAATTACTCTCAAATGACAGTAACTAGTAATCTATAATGTATTACATTTTGGAAGTAACTTGCCCAACACTGCTCCTATATACAAAACATAATTACTGGCAGACAAATTGTTCCAGGTAGCAAATCTGAAAACCGACAATAAAAAAACAAAAAATTCTCCCAACTGAGGAAAACCAATGCAGACAGTAAGACAAAGCAATTACATTAGGTGTTTTCAGGCAGGAAAAACTTTTAAAAAATTCCAAGAACACATTTTCTAAAACGGTGATTGGTCCAGACATAAGTGTACACCGATGATTGGTTCGAACACATGAGTAAAATTTAACAACTTAATGCTTCATCCACACCCTCTTGTCACAGCGTAGAAAGTACATTGCCAGATGAGTGATAACTTTGTTCTGTTCATTTTCTGAAACCAGAGTAGCATGGAAGCGTGGCAGAATTAGCAAGCTAGCGTTATTTAACTAGCCAGCCGTCCGCAAGTTAGCTAGCTAGCCAGCTAATTCCACCATACTTTCATGCTACCCTGGTTACGGAAAACAAGCCAAACAGCAGCGCTGGATCTAACGGGCCCTCCACCGCCTCACTCCCCACCGCTAGGAGACTGCTTCTTTGTGAGGAGAGCAGACGGAAGCTAGCTAGCTAACTAGACGGCTCTAGAGACAGACAAGGTAGGTAGCTTAGCTGTAGTTTGGCAGCGCTGTGGGGTGAGGCGGAGGGACCAGCCAGCTTACGTCACTTCAGCATGTCTGTTGCCGGAGCGAATGCTAACAGAAAACAAGTTCTTGTCGTTCTATGTCATTCTCAGTGGAGCTCCCCACTGACTGGTTCTTCTCAGGGAATCCCCAGAACTGTTTGTTCTAAACAATGGTAACAGTATCTGCACTCAGGCCTTTGTTATCTAAGAATAATCCACAGTATGCTGGCTTAATCTGAAAAAGTCTTTTGGGTTATTTTTGTAAAGATATCTGCCCATGCTGAAACATCAAAACAAGAAAAAGCCAAATATCTTCTACTTTTTACTCTTTCAGTTGGCATACTACAATGGTGTGTTTTAATATTTACATATTTTATGAACCAGTAATTACAGTTCTTCTTCTGCTGCGTTCCAGGCAACCCGTAACCCGTGTTTTCACAACCTTCTACCCATGAAAGTGCCCTGGAATAGCAGTCAAACCCGTAACTTACTACCCGTGAACTCGTACCAGATCATTGTACTCCCAGTTACAGTTTTGACGTCACACACACATAAACAACAATGGCGACCCCTGTTGATGCTGTACAGACATCGGTGATTAATGGTGAAAAATAGAAATAAATAGACATAAATAGGCAACGTAAAGTAATTCCGCACATTGTAATCAAAACAATACACATACAATTGTGTACTACTACAGGTTATGTTTATTAAATGAAGCCCAAAATATGTCGCCAACTAGAAATCGCTAGTATCAGCTAGCGCTAGCTAACGTCAACGTTAGGTAGGCTTGAACCAATTAATTTTAGCGTTTTTGCTAAAAGAAAAAGAAAAGCAAAAGACTTGAGCGATTAATAAATTATCAAAATTGCTACATATTTTCTGTCTACCAACTAATCATTTCAATTCAGACAACCATCACTTTTTACTGATGGCAAAGTTATCCGACAAAAATATAAAATTTTTATTGAAATTTAAACTGACTGAGCAGGAGGCAACCTGCAGTTCAGCATACCAACAGTATGCTGTATTTGCAGGAGAACTGGAAGAAAATAGAGGCTTCAAGTGGATATGTAATAAAAATAAGGTTGAAAGTTGTTTTGGTAAAAGATATTATTTTAGATATCTACATTCCACTAAAAGTAGTCCAGTTACAGTATACCTTTGTCATTTGCTGGAGAGACTATGTTCCAGTCGTAATCAAACATGGGGCTTTTAAAATGTATATGCAACTTGCCACTGTCACTGAAAAAGATAATTATGTAATTATAAAAGCTTTTCTTTTGATATGCATAACAATTTCCATCAAACTGAAAAGTTACATTTAATTAATTTTCCCAGATAAAATGAAGGCTGTGTTTATTCATGGACAATACTTATTGTGTGTGTGTGTGTGTGTGTGTGTGTGTGTGTGTGTGTGTGTGTGTGTGTGTGTGCGCGTGTGCGTGTCAGTTTGTATTCTCAAAGTGAAAACTTGTCAAGTTAGGTCTCAATGTCAAACACTTTAACTTAGTGTGAAAGTGCTGGCTGTCTGCAGCACTGAGCAAATGATGGGTCTTTTAAAATATAGGGTGTAGAACACAATATCTTGCTTATATAATATCTTGCCTAATAAACAGGCACCAACCTTATTAACATTGCAATTGCTCATCTCACCAGTCTTACGACGACTAAATTCTCACTGTGTTGTATTTGGGGGGCAGACGGCAGTAGCTCGTCTGTGGGGCTTGGGAACCGGAGAGTGGCCGGTTCAAGTTCTGCACGGACCACATTATGGAGTGTGGACTGGTAGCTGGAGAGTTCACCTCCTGGGCAAGGCACTGGACCCTTAAATGCCTATAGACGTGCTTGGCACTGATGCATGTCTAAAGGTAGTGTATTTCAGGCCTATGTGTGTAACAACAACAGAGTGTAAAAATGTAATGTAATTTCCCCAATGAGGGATTCATAAAATACTTCTTCTAATCTACAACGCCTGAGGCCTGTACTACGAATCAAGATCAACATGCCATGGATTTATTTCAGTTACCCGGCTTCACCTAACCTAACAACCGCGGTCCTGCATAAGCTGTGTCACGACAGTGGTTAACAACTATTTCAATCAACCCAGGGTTTCCCAATCCAGCAACGTGCACGTTCACATAAAAGAGGCGGTGTTTGCACAGCATGACCAATCACATGGTCACATCACAAACATCTACCAGAGCCGCATATTTTAAATAAGAAGAGCAAACTATGATTCTACATAAATATGAAAAACACAGACACGGTTTTACAGGCAAAACGCGGGAAGGAAAGCTGGCAAAAATAGCCGACGCGGTTAATGCGTAAATCACAAAGCTTATCAATATCACTTCCTCATCAGTCAGGCGTCTGATCATAATTACGCTTTTGCTTTCCATAAACTGTCGTTGCTTTAGCCTATTATATTATCAATTGCAACCCTAGCAGTGGTAAGCGATCATGAGAGGAAATAAAAAATATAAAAACATAATTCAAACCAATGTGCGCATTGGCAACACACGGCTTAAGAAGCCGACAAATCTTGCTTCGTAGTACAGGCCTCTGTTCTCTGAGAGGAAATCACACCCAGAGCATTTGATTAGTTGTGCTAAGCACTGAGCCAACCCGTCCCCAAGCAAAATCCTGCATAAGTTCACATTTTCTTGAGAAGTTTAATTGCCCCTAAGCTAAAGCTTGCAACTCTAAGATTTAACAGAGTGCTGTATTACTGCCTCTGCCTCATACAGGCTCTCCTTCCCTTCTTTGTTAACACTAAAATAACAATCATACTGTATCGAAGGTGATTAAACTTCCACAGAAAGGGGAGTATCTAACTAAGTGCATAACTAAGATTAGATAGACTAAGATTGAGTGATGAGAGAGCCAGAGGGGGAAGAGCTCACGACATTCAAAACACACAAGCACTATTTATTTTGATGAGGTAAATAGTTATATATTTGATCAGCAACTGCGTATTTAAAATCAAAATCAATGTAACGTGCCATTTGCTTATGGCATCATGATTTTCACGGAAACATGGTGCATGTGCACGTTTTCCCCTTGGTTGATTTCACGGAAGATGAGTGTGACGCCACAAAAGCGAGACGCACAAGTTTAGATGACGTTACCCACGCAGTTGACTAATCACTCATGGACCCTTCCCCTCTCATACACATTGGCCAACTCTGGCAGGCTCACTTCCTCCTTGTTTTTCAACATGAATTTTTTTTAAATAATGTTGGCAAATTTGCAGGTCGCACATGTGCGAGTAGTTATAAAAAGTATTTGCACTGTCTCAAAAAATGGTCGCAAAATCCAACCATTTGGTCGACAATTTGAATCGATGACCGATTATGTTTCCTAAGCCAATATTAGGCCGATTTTAACTAACTTACTATCAGAACTAAGATGTTATAAAATGAAATCTCGAATCTGCGCCCTACTTTACAGTAGATGCCAAAAAACTTACCAAAAACAAAATGTCCGTAAAGGAGAACAAAAAGTGTGCCTAGTGTTCTCTTAATACATCCATGGCCTAGTGGCCTTTTCCCATTGCTCATGCAAATAGGAGAGACATGTTTACAGAACAGTAGCAGTGCTGCCTTAACAAAGTGATTAAGTGTTAACATTCTGTCAGGCCTGATGTTGTAGCACGACCATAATACCTGCCAGCTGTGGCTGTCATTCAGAGTGATTACAGAAGTGGGGAGGGGCCACACATTCCAATACGATGATTGATGGGCACTTTTACTGATGAGACTCGTTAATAGCAGAGTCCTCAGACTCCCAACATGCCTCCAAACCTTAAACCTGTCTGTTGTGTTGTAATACAGCAGATGCAGCCTCAGTGAGAGGAGCTCACACTTGGATCTTGAGATAGGGCTGATTTCCTCCACTTGCCTCCACTGCGATAAAGAGTTGGAACATGGCCTTTTTTCATAGCTAGTTGTTTTTTTAAGGTAAAAAATCCAAGGGCTTTTGCTGTGTTTTTCAATTTGATGGGTCCAGATTGCACACTACACCGGTAATGTGTAACAATTGTCTAGACTGTCAATTATCTGTGTTCCATGGCCTTTATAAAGCAGCACTACCTTACATCTCAGTTTGACAGTCTCCATTTGCCTCTATGATCTGTAATTGGTGTCTTCACACATACAATGAAACCACTTTATACAAGAGTATCAGTGCAGGGAAATTATCATTCACCCAGAGCCAACATTAAGATGACAGAAAGTGAAATGTGGGTCAGCAAGACCAGATGTTAACCTATTATGGTAGACTCCAGAGCACAGGACTCTGTCAATCATGCGCGACCTGTTGGACTACAACAATGATCTGCAGTAGCTCAGTTACACGGCTTCTTTGTGATTCACTGTTTTAAAGCCTCAGATGAAAGGCTACAAAGGAATAAGAGCTACGAAACACATGGCCTAGAGATCAAAATGGACATAAGCCCTCAGTCAACACAGGCTAAAGTATAAAGTCACAACCGGTCACTGCTAAACAAGCAATTTCTTGTAAACTCGTTCTTCTAGTGCTTCAGTGTGTTTGTCATAGTGGGACTTCTGAAAATGATTGCAAAGGAAATGTCAAAGTCATTCTTCAAGGATCTAAAACCTTGCTACCTATTTGTCATCTTCAGGACTGTCAGTTATGCTTACATCACTGTTGGTGATAGATGTAATTTACAGTCAGATGCTGAAGTGCTGAGCAGTCTTAAAATACATACTGGGAAAACACAAAGGATAGGATCACAGTGAAGCCTCTCCTCATTAGCGTGTCACAAGTGATTCATAACATAGCATGTGGCCTTGTAAGATTGTAACGGAGCTCTGCTAAGCTATTTGATAATTATTTCATTATTGATATGCACTTTAATTGCACAATATGTCTTATAATTTTTTTTTACTATTATTACATTTTCTGTTCTCCTTCCCTTATTAGTCCAAATATAAAATTTAAATTACATACATTTGTTTCTCTTCAAATCTTCTAGTGAACACTATTTGTGACGCTAACTTCCACAGCTTCATCCTGTGTTCACTGTTTGTTCTAAACAGAAACAGCTATCCATTATTCAGACAAAACCCATTACACATTTCTGTCACAGTTTGTAGAACAAAAGCAATGATGTGCATGAAATGATTACAGTTTTCTTTTTCTGTCATTTTAATTTAACTTCCACTGGCAATAAACCATAGCAATGTCCTAATTAATTTCAGCTCTGAAATTCATAGTTACTCAGTCAAACAGACTTCCTGGATTATAGCTTGCAGGGCCAAACATATACAAGTAAAATTGAATAAGATACTTCATTAACCATGTTTGCTGTGTTTCTATAGGTAATGGTGAAGAATCTAAAACTGTTCAGAGACAGACTAACAAGCCTTCTAGAATGACAAAATGAATATGACAAGCTCTGTACAAACCAAAATATGACAAGTACACAACATCCAAGCATCGTTCCAGTTATTTCATCTGAGGTCTTTTTTCCCCCAGGTTTTTGCCATCATAATGGTCGACTGTTATCCAGATTTCACTGTACTGCTTTTATGCATTTTAAGTTTTCCAGGACTGCTCTAAAATGCATACAGGCATGTCTAATACAGCCTCCAATATTTAAACAAAAGGGGGTGAAAAAAGCATATTTCAACATAACAAACAATACTGTTTATTGAATGTTTTGGCTGTGTTTTTTGTGGAGTTTCTCTCCCTTCTTTCTTATACCCTATTGCGACCAGGACCAGTGGTCTATCTCAATAGAGTTGCAAGGTTGGAGGGGTGATTTTGCTTGCCCCTGGTTCCAGAAGTAAAAGTCCCATTCATTTTCTCCATGTTAGGTGACTCACAGTTGGAGCACTTGAAGATGGATAAGAAACTCTCCGGGTTGAATCACTAGTACAAAAGACAACTAACTCTGTTCAAAAATCTCTCGCCACATAAAAACGTAATTTGAAACTCCCATGTGCATTTCAGTAAGAAACATCCAATCCAACCTTAAATGTATGTTATGTGCGCTGCTAACAGCGGGTAAAAGCTAGAAAACTGACACAATATGCAACACGAATGAATTCAGTTTCACATTCTGGGTCTATTTTTATTTATTCGGCAACCACAGTGCCGTGCCTTGTTTCCAACTACAACAAAGAAGCATTTAGATTTCGCATACCCCATTATTCTCACCACCAACTGGCTTCTCCTTTATAATAACAGCAGTAGAAGCTCATGGGTATTGTAGTATTTAGAGCCATCTTCTGAAAAAACATGATTTGTCAGAAACAAAGCCGAAATAGCTGGCGGTCACAACACAAGCCCATAGGAAGGTTACATTATGCGGGAGACTCCTATGTTTGCTTGTCAAGTAGTCTCTATCCATGACGAAATTCCGCCGTGTCCTTTTTTTCGACCGGATTTCCATTACCTAATGCTTCCTTTGTGTTGGAATTCTAAAATCCAGTAGATTTATGAGGCCTATAGTTAACTGCTTCTCAGATCTCTGCAGGGTAAATCGAGACAGCTAGCTAGACTATCTGTCCAATCTGAGTTTTCTGTTGCACGACTTAAACAACTTTTGAACGTACACGTTCCACCAAAACAAGTTCCTTCCCAAGGCTATTTTGCAGCAGCACTGGGGCTTCGTGCAGCGCTTGGTGCCGCCCATTACAATTTGTTTTTCTCTCATTCCGCAATGCTGTGTGGACTAGCCAGACCCTCCTCCGCAGTGTTGTGGAGGAAGGTCTGGCAAAGCGAGACTACTTGTCAAGTAGCATTGGCGTTATTGTTGGAAATTCAGAGTGGGGAAAGAACCTTCTAGAACCAGCTGGCCAATATGGGATGATGCTGCTTAGGTGAACTGGCCTTTCTATCAGGGAAGGAAATTAATTAAATGATATCAACTTTTAAATGTAATTTAACCAACTGCTGGAAAAAAGAGAGAAAGATAAGAAATAACGAGAGAGAAAGAGAGAAAGCAGAGCGGTGTGGGCGAGAGGGAGCAATCATATAGAAAGAAAGAGGTGAAACAGAAACTTAACTTTGGTAATTATTCAATGTATTTCAGTGTAATTTATGGTTTAGCAGTAAAGTGTATGGAACTACACTGCAGACTGGAGTCTCTGCTGACGGTGACAACCAGAGATTAACTTGTGGCAGCTGTCTTATGTGAGTGGGTCCAACACACACTGAGTAGACCCACATCATATGTGCGTGTCCTATTTGAATCCTTAATGAATGTAAGGAACAATGATGGAATATACAAAAGAAGAAGAATGGTAGGGATTTTACCTCTTATTTTCAATACATTTCAGTTGCTATTGTACCCGGGCCAGCAGTAGGTTACATGGTTCGATTTTATTGTGTGCTGCATTGCCATTTGTATGATAATCACATGGATTTCTTTCCTTACGTTCCTTCGTCCCTGAATAACAAGACTGTCAAGGTTAGCTTATACTGAATGCAATGTATGTCACCCCCTCAGCTGCTTGTTCAAGGATTCCTGGTGTGTAAGTTATAAAATGAATGTATATGGGCACATCAATGTGATTAACCTGCTTGATAAAAAAAACAGACTTCCCAACTGAGTCCAGATTCAAGGATGGCTAGACTAAAAAGATAAATATGCATTCACAGGAGAAATAAAGCCCACAAGATGACCTGAGAATAGTAATTACGAGGGTTTTTTAAAAGTTACAATATTACCACTTATAACTCTTGGACTGTACTGACATGTAGGGTGTCCTTTAGCACTGGCACTTTCCTTTTTTAAATCATTTATCTATTTTATTATGGGATAAATGGTATGCATTTGTGGGGGGGGGAGGAAGGGCGGTGGGGTGTCAATATGTTTCTACATGTGTTTTTTTAAAGATTATTTTTTGGGCTTTTTATGCCTTTATTTGAACAGGACAGATTAGACTTGAAAAGGGAGAGAGAGGGGGAATGACATGCAGCAAAGTGCCGCAGGTTGGAGTCAAACCCGCCACCGCTGCGTCAAGAAGTAAACCTCTATATATGGGCGCCCCCTCTACCAGGTGATCTAATCAGGCGCCCTACATGTGTTTTTAACGGGTATGGACTGTCCTGCTATGAATGCTTTGTTTTTTTGTAAGGAGCACACTGCACCAAATTCCTAGCAACTTAGTTGCATGGCAATAAAGTATTGAATCTTGAATCTTGAAAGCTTGTCAAGCTGATCAAGCTGACTTCAGTGGTGTCATTTCCCAAAAGGTTGCTCAAGTTTAATTTCAGTACATGAACTATCATAAAAAAAATTCTAAATTAGTTTCAGAAATAGACGTAGACATACACTGTTGATTAGCTTCTGATTACAAGTCCAAAAAGTTCAATGTGTATTCATCGGTCTTGTCCCTTTGTACAACCTTTTCAGCATTCAAGAGATACTTAGAGCGGGACATTAATCCTGAAACAACCTTTGTTTCTCTTTTGGCCTTGTAATGACTTGAAGAAAGCAACATCAGCTTTTACATGACCTTTTGTTATGCACAGCATCAACATATGTTGTTTTCTGTAACCCCAAACAGGTGTCCCTCCCAGGTTTGAAGGGCATGTACAAAAGTACTGAGGCAGGTAATCTCAGGCAGCAGCTTTTTCTGCAAAACCTCCTCCCACCTCCCACCTCCTCAACCTGGCTCCAAAGTTCCTTCCTCTTTTATAGACCGAACGTCTGATGCTGTAAGAGATATCAAGCTGAGTCTCATTATGATGCAGACCATGAGAACTGTGGGGCAATAGATCAATATCCCAAAAGCAATAACACAAGCAATTGACTGCTTGGCTTTCCTACCTTCTAGCGTGTGTTTTTTGTACCATTAATGAGCACGCCCATAGAAATAAAAATGGATAGAAAGGCCATTGAGCTGTTTGCCGTGGTCATTTGATTGGTACACAACAAAATGGCGATTGTTGTTAGGTGTCATGGTGACAGTACAGTAGGGCCGTAAACTGTGTCGCAGGCAGCTCACTGGGAGGAAAGCATTGATGTGTTAAGAGGAGGAGAGCAGCCCGACGCAGCTCGGGAGATGTTCTCCGAAGCAGGGGGGAGTGAGGAGGAGGGACAGTTAGACCTACCGGCAATGGGTCAGCGGACCGCTGTTCGGCTTATTCTCTGTAACCAATGCAGCATGAAAGCGCGGCACAACCAGCAAGCCAGCCAGCTTGTAGATGACTTGTTAGTCGGCTATTGTTAGCTTGCTAACTGTACCATATCATTCACAGAACATGAGCCGTACAAATCTGTCACTCATCTGGTGATAGCAACAAGGGTGGACTGGCCATCTGGCATACCGGGCACTTTCCGGGTGGGCCGACATGCTTTTTGGGCCGACGGCCAACACTTTATTTATTTATTTATTATTTTATTTTATTTATTTTTTGTCCGGCCCATGAACCGGCCCATAAAAGTGGTAGGCCTAGATCAGCGGCCCATTGTTTTTTCAATTGACACTGGGCTGGCCCAAAACACTTTAGTCAAAAATATCACATAGGCTAGGTTTTTTTTTTCTGACAGACACGGCCCATGAAACACATAGCTCAGCGGCCCATCGGTTGTTTTCTTAATTGACACTGGACTGGCCCAATCATATCTTTAAACAGCACCCTCTTTGGGATTTCTGCCTGCATGCAGTTTCAGCACATCTGCCAGGCTAAAATAGTGATAGAGATCATGCAGAAGAAACTCAAAGGAGGTGCAGAGAAGCAGCGCGAAAAAAAGAAACAGGCCCTTCAGGCAGACGCTGCCAAATGTGTCAAATTGTTTACCATGTTTTCAGCAGTAGTAGGACCTTCATCAGCTGGGCCAGATTAACCATTTGGGCAACTAGGCAGTTGCCCAGGGCCTCTAAAGGGCCAAGGGCCCGAGCCAAACATATGTTTAGATCCCGTTAACCAGTAAAAACAAAACAAAAAACACTGCGATGTCGAGCTGACAGAACTTCCCCGCATTTGTCAGCTCGCGTCACTGACGGGAGATGCGATGTGAGCAGACGGGAGAGAGCGATCAGAGCAGAGAAGCGCATTTAGCGGTGAAGATGTACAGTAGCTAGGCTAACTAAAGTCTGCAGTTTGAGCACAAATACTGCAGCTCCTCCAGACCAGCGGAGGTGTCGTGTCTTGTTTCCCGGCTGCTGAGTAGAGTGACGGGGGTTATGTCAGGAGACTCCACCACGGTCAGGCTAACACTAAGCTATTGTAAGCTATTTAGTTTCCTTTTAGCAAAACACTCTGAGTGAAATGATTTCCCTCTGGTAAACAGTACGCAGTGTAGATTATATGTTTAGGGCTTTTATTGTGAAAGGTAGGAACGGAACAAGTGTCTCTTGTAAACGCCACCTTTGTCAAAGTTGAGAGTAGTAAAGTTTAAAAGCCATAACGTCAGTGTTACAAAAGGTTGGAGCAGCTAGTTAACAAGAATCAGTTGACCTTGTTTTGGGATTCATGAAGAGTATACCGCTTTATTGTATTAATAAATGGCACTTTTTTTAAGTATTTAATGTGTCAACTCCCACTGATTCTTGCTTACTCATTACATGGCGTTAGTAGTTTTAAGGAGTAGGAGTTGTTATACATATTCAGGCGAGCGCAAGGACGGGTGGTATTTGTGATCTTATGTGGACTGATTTTTGGTCCCAGTCCATCCCTGGATAACAATGTGCTTTGTCTGGGTGAAGCATTAAGTTGTTAAATTTGACTCATTTAGCGGCTGGCTCTCTGCCTTGTAACGTTACTTCCCCACTGCTCGTTTGTTACTGCAAAACCTCACCTCCACAACTTGCCGGAAGTCGGCTTGTACAGAATATCATAAAAATGGCTGCTGCTCTGACCATTCTGTTACATTGATTTGAATAGAAATGGCCTGAAGGCAGCTTTATCTCACGGAAAAAGAGAGAAAGAAAAGAGATGAAGCGAGAGATGAAGCGACTGTTTTGTTGTTATAGTTGCTTACCTTTATCAAATCGCCTGACAACGACATCAGGCTGCTACAGTATTATAACCATACAGCCTTCTACATCAGACTGCTTGCTTGTAGCGGACATTTAGCTAGAAGCTTAATCCCTACAAAACACCACAGTGAATTTAAGCCTGCATGCACTTTAAAAAAATAAAAAATGAATATTCGAATCCCAAAATTGAAAATCGAATACCCTACCCATTGGATCTGGCCACAGTGGCTGGTTCTTGTTTTATCACTCCATTGCAAAAATTAAACTTGTCCACTGTCAAAAGAAAAGACGGAAACTGTTATAGACTCATTCTTAAAGAACAATCGTGGTCAGAGCTAACCGCGGAGACAAATGCATTGCGTTTTCTTTGACTGCTTCACAATAAAAGCCACCCATATCCACACTTGAACACTTTTGTTAACTAGAAGTTACAACGGTAAGCTGTTTATTAGCAGTAACTTAATACAGCTGTGATATGGTGTAAAGAAATAGCCTGGTTGACACCAGACCCTTCTCAGTTGTAACTGAGAGTGGGTCGCGTAAAGCCCGCCTCAATGGTTGTGATTGGTGTAAAGCCCGCGTCAGCGGTTGTGATTGGTGCCTCGATTTCGGGGACATTGGAAATGGGTTTGAATGGGCTCTTCGCCAGACTGACTTGCAGAGCAAATCTCAAATTTGCCGGAAGTTCGTCAGGGTTTACCCAGGCTAGTAAAGAAAGTGAACAGTGAGGCTGATATCAATGAGATAATTATTCTGGAACCCCACTGCAGCTTTCCAAGCAGGGTCTTCCTGCTTCTTATCATGGCAGCAGTATTGAATCCCCCTGGATGTGTTTGGCAGAGAGTCAATGGACCTAATATAGAGTGATTCTTCTCCAGAGACATATCCATGTGAATGTGGTTCTTGTTTCACAGTTATCACTCACAAAGAGCTGTCAAACACATAGTGGCATTCTCTTGATCCAATTAATTAGGGCCTAACAAGGCATGGAGAGGGAAGGGAGTTGGATCTACTGGGAGTCAAAGGTCTCTACAAGCCGGGCCAACATCTCATCACACACTGGCCATTAATGACACATGTGAAGTACTGCTGTGCTGAAGAAAGTTGTGAACGTAGAACATGCTCACTAAAGTTTCCAGCCACATATAAACATGTAGTAAAGCTTGCCAATCTCCCTCATAATACACAATCATTTGTGTTTGGATAAGTTAAAATGTTGAGTAAGCCAAACGCTTCTTGCTGAGGTTCTGTATAAGTTAAAAGTGAGATGAAATCTTCTGTGCACACAATTTGCAATTTCTTGGCTGCGTCACTCCCTGTTTCTGAAATAATTAATCAAGTAGTGGTGAACCGGGGTGGCATCCTCTGCTGCATGGAGCAGATGTTGTAAATCCACTGCAGCTCACACAGACAGGTGCCCTCCAGCCGGTTCCTGTCTGATGCCTTGGTAATGGCGTGTTTCCTTTCCTTGAACACTAGAGGAATCGAGCAGCGCTTAGATCAACTCTATCATCTCCGCATTACAAGGTTATACAGCAGAGCAAGTTGACTAATCACCTTGTGAGGGGGCTTGGTGGAACAAAATGTACAAGACACAAACATGTACTGAATATCCAGACCAAAGCAAACAGATTCTTAAAGGGTAACATCAGGTTTTTTCAACCTGGACCCTATTTTCCTGGACTCTATTGTTGTTCCCATTCAGTAGACGGTACTACTGGGGACATAGTACGACTGACATGGTTTAGAGTGAGAACGTGGGGCCTTAGAGGGTCCATGGATTGCTGCGAGGTTTTACTATTTCGGTGTCTAATACTATTTCTTGGTGTAGACAATAATTCAGTTTATATTGTGCAAACAAGCATTTCCAGTCATTCCTTTTTATCATGGCCAGGACGAAGCCACAAACAAATTTCACTGATTTGATTAACTGAAGAGCTCCTTCTAGGCATAAAGATGCCAAATTAATTTCAGTAAAAAACTGCTTGCTGTCATAGCTCTGCTGGTATATGGTCTAGTCTGGGAACGCTGATAAGAAGCTATTCCTTTTGCTGCCTGAAGTGTAATTCACTTGCCTGTGCATGTAAACAAACAATATAATGGTAATTAAATGCTATAAAGTTTGAGGCTGCACTTATGTTGATCAAATAATAGCAATAATACAGCACATAGTACATATGCACAGCTACAGATATCAGAAAGCTCAGTTGGTGAGCTCATTCATCCTGCCTTTCTGGAAACCTGTGTTGGGACCACAATGATACAAGGATGCTGCATCCATCATTTGCAAGCACCGTTGTCTAAGCTCCTTTTCTGGCTTTGAGGTCAGTTTATGAACTTTTCTCACAATTTCTTTTCAGTGTTTAGCTCACACCGCTTAAGACTTTGACACATTTGAAAACTTATGGGGCAACAAAATGTGTCAATGTTTATGGCAAGAATAAGTTACGTAAGTTAGTAAGTGAGAGAAGGGGGGAATTATACAATAACTGCTTACTTTCAAGCTTTTATTACTATAAAAAAAAACAAAAAAAAACAAGGCTCCCCAAAAAGCTGACCCTATATGATACAGTAGCTCTTCACAGCAGGAGCATTGGAAAGCGGAATAGGAATGAATATCAGCAGCTGTGATTCCTATTTGCATGGAAATAACATAGGACAGATGACTGGTTCATCAAAAAGTCACTCACTGTCTGCACTCTGTGGTTATTAATGCCAGCAAGTCAAAGAGGACTATATTAATCAAAAAGAAGTTCAACATTGACTGAAGGTTATTACATCAAGAGAGAGCATCGTTATATACATATAGTAAAAGTAAAGTCCACATCTTATCTTATCATTTTTAAGAGGATTATGTCTCTAAATTTCACCAATAGAAAACTGCAATGTTGTTTTGAGCGTACTGCTGATGTCACACCGGTGTTTGTGCAATGAAAATACAAATTTCACATTCAGCTAACTAGAGGAGGGAGACCGGAAAAAACTGTATGTCCTTGGACCTTTGTCGCATGTACTCTTCCATAATTTGCTTCAATCTATCTTCATAAAACTTCACTCACCCCAAATAGATTTAGCAGTGTCCCAGAAATACAACAAGATGGCAGAAAGTGGAGCTTAAGCCCTCCGTTTGAAATTGTGTCACAATGGGGCTGTGCCTACTTGTCTGAAGGAGTCTTGCTCTCTGGATAACCACCGACAGACTCTGAGTTAATGAGCCTGTGTTTGGCCCTTAGAGGCCACTGTATGTCTATAACCTCAGAACCATTTTCTGAATTTCCTAACAGGTCTAATGGAGAGGGAGACGCTGCTTTTAGTCCGATCTGGAGCCCTACTTATGCAAATACTGTGTAATTTGCACCTTCTAGCTCTAAGATTGGTGATCAACGGCAGTTTTCAAACCTATGTGTTATGCAGATTTAAGAAGACCCATTCTGTGAATATATCACTGTCACTTGAGTGCTTTTTTCTTTCATCTGAGTGACAGTGATACAGTCAGTTTTTAGTTTCCCCTTATTTCACTTTTGAACATTACCTGCCAGTATAATAGAGAGCATTGTCTTATACTTAGCAAGAATCAGACCTGAGATCTCAGACACTGACCAGAAACATGATAATTGAGGGTAATGTTGTGACAGCCAAAGGAAAGGGGGTTGGGTGAAAGCAGAAACTGCATGTAATTGAAAATATATAGTGTAGCATGTCCATCCCATATGTTTAATTGACTTAATCCTGTGGCAACTTCAAGAAACGGAACAGCATCTCCTTTCTACTGCCGTTTGCAGTGGGTTTTATTTCACTAAACCCACAACATTTCACCCATTAATGCAACTAGCAGACTGATGGAAACTAACTGCTTGTTCAGCAGTTCACAGAACACATTAAATCAAACAAAACAAAATGTACTGTTCGGAAGATCGATTTACAACCACACAGTGTCAAGTTTTCTACAAAAACAAAGCATCTCACCATGAGCTCGAATGTTCCTCCAGCTTTTACCACAGTGGGATTTTTGTTGCCAAGACCTTTACTGTTGCATGGGCCAGGCTTAATCTAACAAAGCAACAACAAGTGTTTTCCTTTAAACCAGACACTGCGTCTGAGAGTTTACTTATGTTTAAACACAGAGGAAAAGGCAAATGAAAGGAAGATGTTATTCTGGCACTATGGGCTACTGTAGGTTGTTGCTTGTACTATAATAATAATATTGATATTTATTTAAATCATTTACATGATTTTGTAAACCCCAATATGCAATTTACTATATCCACTGTGGCTTACAATATCATTATGTACACATATTCTTAGCATGCATGCACTGGTACTAATTCGTAGAATCTTAAACACCAAGTGCCCATCTTACACATCAAAGTCTGTATCAGGTATTGGCGGTACTGTGGCATACTGTATGTGCGTTTTGCGGCTCCAGAGGGAGACTAAAAGTTTGAAAATGAAAATAAATTTTGGAATGTAGGGTTAGAAAGAAGTGAGCTAGGTCAGGCACTAGCATAACACACCCAAATCTCAAACCACACTGTTGGCATTTGCGTTGCATTGTGGGTAAGGTAGGTGTTGGGTTTTGACAGGGAAGAAAAATTAATGGAATAAAAAGATAATATGCCTTGTTCTGCTCCATCGATTTTGATCCTTTTCCTTTATGAAAAAACAAAAACTGTCCATTGTGAGTTTCACAATTTTGTAGAAAGTTACCATGTTAAATTGGTGCTGTACTCTTTTAATAGTAAGTTTAGTGCTATTCTCCATGATATTTGGGAGCTTGGTAGTTTAGGCTATGATAACCAGCTAGTAGCTTTGTCTGTCTGCCGTTTGGTGTTGAGTTTTGTGCAGCTGCCTGCTGTATCTGAAAAACAATTAGCTGAAAGACACCAAAATGCTTTGTAGAACTGAGGGGAACTGCAGAGTTGTGTCTGTGACCCTGTTTGCACTTGGTTTTAAAATGCGTTTCGGTGATTCGATGGACAGCCAGTACACATCACCGTTTACACCTGTATCTGTAATGCATCTCCAGCTGACCACTTGTGTTCAGATTTTGTTACTGCCTATGTGACTTCTGCTCAAAGGTCAAAGGGCCCCACACACAGTTATTACATCACTTTCTCGCCAGTCACGTTAACGGTTGTGTTGGTACAGCTTGAGACATCGCTGTCAGCAGAACCCAACACATCTCCTTCCATAGGGCAAAACAATGGACGGTCAAGCAAAATGTTGTCCAACTAGTCATAAAATGGGCAAGTTATAGAGCATTGCCGCGCTGTCACTAAAACAACAACCACGTCCTGCATTGATGGGTGACGTATTTTGCTGTCATGTCCTTGTGGGGAATCAGGACACATTAGCGTTTAAACTACAAAAGATATGTGGTCAAATGCGTCCCAGACAAATCGTTTATACTTGTATTTAGCTCTGTCCACTTGATCCGATCCCCCAAGACGCATTTAAAACTAGGTGTAAATAGGGTCTCTGGGTTCATCACCACAATCAAGACCTTTCACATACACACAGCAATTTGATCCAGTGTTGATTTCGCAGAAGCTTTAAGTACCTAATAATAACATTTCAGTATACTGGGGAAAGATGTTTTCATAATTAAAATCAGAAACAAATGATACTGGTTTGTGAAAATATGAGAATAGAATTGCTTAAGCAGCCTGTTGAACATGAGGATGGAAATGTAATATTATGAATGAATAGACAATTAGGTTTTTACAGCTTTTACCATCTTTTGTAAGTATAAATTAGGGTCTGTCCTATTTTTATTGGCAAACTAAGCTTTTTACAACATGAAATATAAATGGAACATAGACAGGAGTCATATTCTGTGTCTTCGCATTACTTGTTTTTGGTCATTTTGTCCTGACCTTCAATCACATAAATCTCAAGATGTAAACACATTCAGTAATGAGTTAACTGTGATATAACTGGAGGCACTCAACTACAATAATGGATTAGGGCTTTAAATTCAGACTCATTTATTTTTCATCCACATTCATCGCCTAATCAATGGAATGTCTTTGGTTTTAACCCTTCCCCAGCAGACCTTGACAATGTCACTGCTTGACTCTACTACTCTACTTTCAACTGTGAGCAACTTTGATGATGATTATGTAAGAAAATGTTGAATACTGTCACTATTAAAGGCCAGAACCATCAGACTGACTGACATCAGATGAATGGCAATGTTTCAACAGCAGATTTTAAAACCTCACTAATTAAAGACAAAGGCATTTTTCTCTTACAATGGCTGGAGAACAGACTCAGCCCACAGGAGAAGTGTAACAGCCTTTCTGTCTCTAAAGCTTTTAACCCCCAGATCTGCCAGTGAGTGAATGCTACTCGGATATATTGATAGGGTTTAGATAGAAAAAAAAACATATCCCTTATAGTTTTATTTCCTGTAGACTATGAGGCTCTTGAGATGCACCACTGACTCTTGAGGATTAATATGTTATTTTAAAAGTTTAGTAAAGGTACCATTAGACAGATGCATTAGGTCATTACTGCAGCTATTTTTTATGCGAAAATCCATAGCATTTTCTTCACCCATTTTACTGCATTATATAATAGTAAGTAGGTAAAATGTACTGTAATTTCAAGCCCATGTCATTTTGCTCTTCTCAATCACAAAATACATATAACTAATTATAGAAAGTCAGTTGCATTAACGTTTCATAAGGTGTAACGTTTCAAATGTAAAGAAAAGCCATAAAATGCCACCAATTTGAGCACAATAACAAATATATTGAATCTCCAGTGTGACCACTTTAAGGACACAACATCGCTATAACACACAATTATACAAGGTGCTGTATAATTATCTGGTTTGGTTGTGATGTGTAAGGAACTGAACAGTTGACCAAGTGTTGTAACCCTGACCGTGAACAGTGAGTATAACGTTTTAAATACATCTTGTGTCATACATGAGGTTAAAGTGGTACTAACGTCTTGGTAAAACTCCCATAGTCAAGGTTACTTTATCTCCTGTCACCAATAACGCCAACGTTTCACTGGGACTGGAATGACTGACCTATCTGTCCCACATGAAGACAGCATGAGCATGTGATGGGCTATATGTCCGCCGTGGTACTGCCTGCTTCAAATGAGATTCATGACAAATGCCCTACTAGAGGCCAGCCAATATGCTAGGTAATAGCATGCTTGGCAGTACTTATCTGTCTCCATTAAAGACTCAGGTCATATCCCACAATGTCAAAACCATTAAATCAAAAAATATAGCATGATGGTAGGCTGCAGCTGTTCGCTGTTGCAGTTAAAAAAGCATCTCTGATTAAGGTAGGAGGTTAAAGTGCAAAAAATCTGAAGACAAACTAAAAACCTGTGACATGCCTTAATCAGAAAATGTTGAATTATGAGAAGAGTTATGACCAATTTGCATATCCTTGTCAGCTGCTACTGGTTTTTCACTGCAACTACCAGTTTGAGTGCAACTAGAGATCACTACTTGTGCTTTCAGTTTGACCCATTAATATTAAATGCAATTACCTTGTGCTACAATTGCGACTTGGTAGAAAATGGTTGTGATGTAACTGTGGTGCCCCTTTTACCATTTCAAGTTAGTACTGCAGGAAAATGCTTATCTAACCTAAAAAAAGAAGACTTGCACTGCACAATTGTGCTTAATTCTATATCATTTTGAGCCTCCGTGTGGATCTGTCAAAGTGAGCCCTGGTGCACATTTATCATGCGGATAAGATCAAAGCTTGGACAGTCAACTACTTGCCTGGGATTCGTTTTTATTTTTCATAACAGTGGAGGCAACAGTGATTTAGTTTGAACTTCTCAACTGACCCTCTGCTAGATTAATGTCTTCTTCAGGACCTGAACATCATCACTGCTCAAGGTTCATGTCTCAGCTCAGACCAACATGAATCAGATACCTACAGTAATGTAGAAATATTGGTTGATTTACACTAATGCAACATGATTATTACTTTTTTGTATTCTAGAGCTGTGACTAAAGGTTATTTTTAATCATCAATTAAACTGTCACTTATTTTTGCATTTAATTGTTTACAATTACAATTTCCCAGATCCAAAAATTGACAAATGTCTCGTTTTGTCTGAACAAAAATCGAAAGATATTCAGTTCACAATGATATTAAACATACATAGCATCAAATAGTCATAGTTGTAGAACAGGAAACTGTGAACATTTAGCATTTTTTCATGAAAATTAATCCAACAATTTTTCTGTTGATTAATAAATGGACTGACATTTATGTTGAACCATAAACATCTGGAAGTTTGTGATGGTTTTGAGATCCTTCTGTTGGCTTGCAGGTATCTGGAGCAGTTAGAGGAGCTGGATAATGTGTGAACTTGGTTTTTTGGTGTTTCCTAATTGATTTGAGCAAATGGCTAAACCAGATAGAATCAGCATCCCTAAAACTATATGATATGTAGAACTAAATTCAGTTTATCAGTAATTTATCTCGAGTATAGGGCAACACTACTGCATATACGTACATTTATATAAAACAAGTACAGAGACTTGAGATCTTTTCAAGCATATGGCTGGAGCACAAGCTGTCCCTGTCTGTCTCTAATCAGCCATTACCAGCCAAATCATCCAACAAATGTGAGACCGTCAAATGTCATTACACAGAGAAAAGCTGATTCAAAAAGCAAAGTGCATTTGTTTCCATTCAGCATGTATTACTCTCTTCATTCATTTATCCAATGAAGACCTTCAAAGAGGACATTAATAATAAATAAAGGGGTAAGACATAATGCATATGCCTGTCTTTGTTAAGCAGGAAAGCTGGTGCCAATTAAAAGGAGAATGATTATCTCTGGTGCCATGGCCATCAGTGGGTAATTATACAGTTAGGAATGTGGCAGTAGGAATGAGATTGACACATTTGTGTATAGTGACAAAGAGACACTGTAAGCCAACAACACACAGCTCTCCTCTCTCCAGACTGTGGATTGTTGCCACAGAAATCGATATTTCAGCTTTGCTCAATTACATGGAGAGCAGGTAGCTCAGTGACACTGCAATGACTGATGTACTGCTGATGATGGTCACTTTTAGAGTCTTTACTAGATTAAACAATCAAGCAAGTCTGGTATAAAACTTTAAAAGCATATAGTAGGTAACATGACGTTTATTATTTGGTATAAGGGTAAAACGCTATTGATTATTACGATAAATATTGTATGATGCAAACATTGATGGGACATGCAATGGGCTTCTGCAGTCAGTAAATATGCATAACTAGGAAGCAAAAAAATATAACCCACACTGACTCATTGGACAAAGGAGCGTTCTTGTGCAGTTTTTATATAGCACACTCAGAAACACACGTACTCAGACACACGCACGTGCGCGTATGCGTAACGCTCTTTTTGGATAACATACAATGCTGTACATCCCAGCTAATCTCAAACAGGAAAATCATGTTCTTAAATTATTATTTAGTAAAACAATTATACTTAAATATACACGTTTTTCTTTTTACATTATTGTTTTTAAATATGCAGGTTGGCACTCAAAAGATGAAAAGCAAAACGACCGACAAACTCTTTCTATTGGATTGATTTGATCAATCAAACTCCTAATGGAGCTGGATGGATAATTTTTTCCCCTGCTGAAGACATTTAATTCCAACATTTGCTACGTTTATTTATTTATTAAACAAAACGCTTTTACTTACCCAAAGTTATGAGATGAAACAGATAAACTCCCCACAGATCCATCTCTATTTGAAACGAGAATTTCAGATAACGCGTCGGACCTACACGTACAGCTGTATGATTACACGGCAAGAAGAGGATATCCTGTTTTACGTGTGGAAATCATTATTGGCAGAAGGAGATTAATCTCTTTTAAAAAAATCCTTAAATCGTCTTTTCAGCTTGTTGTTGCTTTGTTTTATTTTCTTAGAATTCCATCTGTTTCTTCCAAGACGGTGTCACAGTCGCGCTTTAAGCCAGAGCCATGCGTAATAATGTGAGTGAAAGTTGTCCTGTGCGCTGTATGGTCCGACTCCGGTATCGTGAGAGAGAGCCTTCTGTTGCGCGTCGAGGTGGTCGCACACGTCCTTGAGTCCGCTGCTGGAGAGATGCTGACTGCTGCCGGGAAGAACCACTGCCAAGAGGGAGGGAGAGAGGGAGAATGCGTTGTGCAGGAAAGGGCATTAGCCTGATTACAGTCAGGGCTTCTGTGGCGTTAATAGAGTATGGCACAAGGTTAATTCAGAAACAAAACACAGTATTATAATATTAATACAGGTACTCATAGTGTGGCTGTGGTAGTTTATAATGATCTTAACCTGCCTTGTGATATTTTTTAATAATGTTATAGCATTAACTGATGCTCCAATATTCTAATAGTATTTCCATATCATCTTTGTTATTGTATCCTATAGATTTATTATAATATTAAAAACATAACATAGGCTATGTTACATGATTTTTTACTTTATACCGTACTTCTATACAGGCTGATGTACTGGCTTGCCTTTTCATGATTTGTGATGATTTATTCCCTTATCAGCTCAAGGTCCAACAGTTGTTACATTGTTATTTTATTTTGGGGTGCTCATACCGATAATAACTTTCTGGTCCAGTCTGGTCCCTATTTATTTATTCTGTATGCCTCTGTTGTGAAATGTCACAATTTTGACTCCGGTCAGTCACAATCAAATGTGTTACAAGCGTAAATCCGAGACCTAAGTATTCATGATCAATGCTAAGCCTATATCCTCTATAAACGTGACTTTGTACTGATAGAGGTCTTTCAGTTCTCCCAGAATATCAAACAAAAGATTAATATCAATAGAAAAATAGCACTCCAACTCCCAGAAGAGGCAGATGTGGGGCACTCTCAACCAGAAACCTATTTCATTTTGGTTTCCTGTGCACAAAGTTTAAGAGCTCAAAGTACAAATTCATGTCGACAGCACACCTCTAATTGGTTATACAATAAAATACAGACAGACAGGCAGTCCCTTCTTGTAGATTCCTTCCCAAGTCATGGTGAGCCACCTGAAATGGCCATATTTACTCTCAGCAGCTATTTAATGAAACAAACCACCACATTTCTAATGTTAACAGGAGGAAAATACTGTTAAGAACACCAGGAAGTCACCTGGACCGCCTGTGGTGTAGGCAAAAGTTTGCAAATACATTTTGTATAAAAATTAGATTCTTTTATCCTCAGCTGTTTTTTTTCTTTGTTCCATATAAAAGTAAAAACTCCCCCACAGAGAGGTGGATCCAGTTCCTGGTCTCTACCAGAGCTACACAGCACATTTTCAGAGCTGTTCACTGTTTTGAAACAGAATTGTATTTATTTTTCAGTGTTAAGAATTTTACTTTTGCACCATCTGTTCATTTTATGGTTCAGCAGCTCTTTTCGTTGGAAGAGAACATCAGCGGGTCAGGATGTGCATTTGGAGTTTGTTGACTCACCCCTTTAGTGCGTCTCTAAAACGGCAACAACAAATGGAGTTTCCAGATGATCAATGCAAACAAAGCTGGCGAGGAGCAGATAACTAAGGTTCACCATGTTGGATCGGACATACTCAGTGTGTGTGCTTTACTGTATATGTCTGTGAATGTGTGTCAGTGTCTGTAACGCAACAACAGGGGTCCAAAAGGATGATCCAGCTGTGTACCAAAGACAGAATGAAGACCTCTGAAGTGCCATTTCAGCCTGCTGGTGTTATCTTTACTGCCATTCATGGCTGCTCTAATATAGTGCTTCACTGGACTTTCATGAGCTGGCAACATTAAGCATTGTCAGTGCCTTAGTTGTTTCAAGTTGTTTATTTATTTTTGCTGAGGTCTCAAATTGGAAAGACTGTAACTGTAAAATGTCTTTACGCCTCAACGATTGTAATTTTAACTCCCTAACCAGCTTGCAATGAGAATATTTGGAACAATACATTACCATCTCTATTGGGAGTTAGAGTGCTTGAATGTGGGGAAGATGTGCTTTATGAATCTTTAAAAAGCAACTCAGTGCCATAGGGAGCTTCGGGTAAAGTACATATATTTGCAATGTGCATGTGCATTTGTAATTCAAATCAACATTAAATGTTGCAAAAATGAAAAAGCCCCATCAACAGTTTAGGAGAATTAGAGATAAAATGTTTTCCTGTGAATCTATAAAGTCTCTGGCTCCCTCCTAGTGGATTGTGGATGCAGAGGGCTTTGTCTTTCTCACCCCCAACCCAACGTGATCTGAATCACCTCAGCTGGGATCCAGCTTCAGCAGAAATATGGCATAGCTCAGTCTCTTAAACCAGTGGTTCTCAAACTTTTTTCACATCAAGGACCCCTAAACTGACACAAATTAGAAAACAGACCCCCATCTGATAAGACTTTGTCCCAGGGTCCCCTACATGATAGAATTTTTGCTTTTAGATGTTTTATTACAGATTGAATGAGCAAAATAGTCTTACAATCTGTCATTGTGTTACTTATAGATGAAATTATAGTGAAAATAAATTATTCCCCTTTTTGCTGGGGACCCCCTGGAATCCCTTCAAGGACCCCTGGGGGTCCCCGGACCCCACTTTGAGAACCACTGTCTTAAACCAAAGCCTCTATTTATAAAACATTGTTATTTTGTTCTAGGGATATTAAGTGACTGTAAATAGGCCCAGGATTTCTTGCTTCTCTAACAATCTTTCAATATGGAGAGGTTTAACTCTGGAGATGGACAGCTCTCTGTTCTTGCTTCAGGCAAAGGTACATTGATTTCCTATCTTAGTGAGCCGCAGCAGCGTGGACACAACATTAATGAAGGATTAGTTATTGTACTCATAATCATTGCTGTGTCAAAGTGCCAGAACTGCGTGATAAAAAGGGCCTTTGTAAATATTTGTTGGAGCCATACAGCTACACTTACTGCCAATTGCAGACTTCTAACTTCGCATGACAAACCAAAGCATAGTGGCCTCATTTCCCTTTGCTTCAAAGTAGAGTGTCCCATTTGATGTATGCCAATTCTTTGTTAGTTTGGGGGATTTTTTTTATTTTGGGCTCCTACACACCACTGGCATAGCTTCACAGGTGTTTTCATTTATTTTGCCTGATTAGACCTCGTTAAGTTTGAAGTTGGGCGAGCCAGGCTGGAATTTACGCGAGGTCACCAAATGCCCTGTAACATTTACCTACCTATTCAGACATTTGGACCTACTATAGTAGGAAACAGGTGCAACTTAACAAAGGCTCTGTTCTATTTGTGTCTTATTAATGCCTGGTGCACACTAGAGGATTTTCAAATCATAACTGATTTTAAAAAACGTGGAAGACCACAGACATAACAGATAACCGATTTCTAATATTTAAATCGTAAGAATGCACACACCAGACAATTTAGTCAAGACGTTCTGCTAAACAATTTCAGAGTGGCGATTCCAGGGACTTGGGATCTCGCAGAAACTGTCAGTCATCGTCAGCTAGTTGCACTTGTGTGTGTTACTTTTTTGGGATCACTTTTTACTACTTCAAAGTGCACCCACACTTTAGATTTTTTTTCCAGACA
Organism: Sander lucioperca; assembly: GCF_008315115.2. Lineage (NCBI taxonomy): Eukaryota > Metazoa > Chordata > Actinopteri > Perciformes > Percidae > Sander > Sander lucioperca. The sequence continues at coordinate 26,671,272 of NC_050173.1, read as the reverse complement.
TTTTCAGTTGAAGATTTAAATCCCTGCCGCCAAGATGCTCCTCCATCGGTCACAGATCATGGAAAGTGAAACTTAAATCTGTCATGGAGCGGTTGGATTTATTCACGCACTTTGAAAAGATTTATTAAAAAGTTTCTTTACTTTCAAATTTTTCTTTACAGCATTATATGTTGACATGTATATCACAATAGGCTGTATTTTAACTTATTGTGAGAAAACAGGTAGTTATATCTAAAATCAGACATTGAGCAACCCCATATAGCCAAATGGCATGATCCTTGTTTCATAACACTGCGAACTTCTGCGAAGATTCAACTGTGAGATTGGTAGTCGAATCAGGCTTCTTCAATCAAAGCATCGAATATTCGACGTTTGTCTCCTTAAATTCTGACTTTGCCTTGTATTGTTATTTTTCCTAAAATCTACCTTTTTTAAATTGGTTGTCTTAATTGTTTCTCTTTACTTTTTACCATAATTTGAGATATCACAGCTTTACTGTCCTTTCAGAAGACGTTAGCTGCCATTCATTGTTGTGCAGCATTTACCCAGGCTGGATAATCTGTCACAGTAAACATAAAGCCTTCATTTAAATGTTACTTCACTGTCCAATTTGAGGACTTCATTCTAGAACTCCAAACATTCACAGTCGATTAAGAAGCAGGCCATACATACTGCTCCCAGGATAGTGACGTTATGTCCATACTTGATTGTGATTGTCATCTCCAGTGTTTGACCAAGAGGGACTCTTGGTGGGAGTATTTGTCAAACATGCAAGGAATTGTGATCCTAGAAGGGTGTTTCACAGCCAGTGCCATGCCAAATAGAGCAGTGCTCAAGCAGTGCCAGACTGCATGGTGGGCATTTGCACAGACAGTGACAACGTTACTTCTCACTACAACAGATGGTGTCTCTGCATACTGTGTGGAAGGTTATGTTACTTCTCTGCGGATGCCTAGATGTCTCTTAAACCTAATTTGGACCACACAGGTGCAGACACAAACAGACAGACACACACACATACGCACATATGCATGTAACATACACGGAACAGAAAAGAGAGGGCACTACTGAATTAATCAAGCAGTAATTCCAATCTGGCCACTACACCCTCTCCCTACCCACTCTCACTCCATTTGTGCGTTTGCATGGAGGGTCCGCCACAATAAATGTCATTCCAAACCAATTAGTGGGGAGTGAAAGTGGGTTACAACGCCCTCCAACAGTGAGTCTGCATCAATGCTAGCTAACAAACCACATTCCTCTCAAGCGCAGCACCCTCATTTGTTTCTGTAAGAAACGGCACATACCTTTCTTAGTTTAGTAGTACTCTTTACATTCTTTTTATTCTTAATACTGTGAACCTTTGCTCAAAAAGAATATATCTTTGTAGATTCCTGCCTAGCTCTTTCATTTTCTTTCAACAGTTACATTGTACACATTTTAAATATTGGTATTGTAATTTGTTATTGTGTATTTATTATATTTCTTGTTTATTCACCAAAACACCAAAGCAAATTTCTTCTGATTCAGATTTTTCTCCATAGGCGAATGCCTACTCTGAAGTGAATGTAGCCTTATTAGTGTTGTGTACAGCAGTTGCCACTTGATCTGAAATCCGAAACGACCACCGGAGAAAGGGAAGTTCATCCCAAAGCTTGTCGCTGAATTTATAGCCTACACCTTAATGAAGGGTGCTTTCAGGTGTGAGTATGACTCCACACAGAGTTACACTCATCACGGATTGGGAGAGTGTAGGGACCGGATTGGAATTGGGCCTTCGTGTTGAAATAAAGATTGTAATAGTTTTCTGATAGTAAGCACAGTGAAGATTCGCACCACATGCTGCAACACCACAGTCACAAAGGTTTTCCTCCCAATCCTTCCGTTCTTTAACAGCTGAATATAGGACACATGCATCTGCTCCTGACTAGCTTCACTACAGTGTAATCTCCTTAACACCTTCCCATTTCTTTTACCTTAGGGTTCAGCTATTATCACTTATGTATTTAAAGATGATAGGAGCCTTAGAAAAAGAGTAAAAAAGATCAGGTTACGCTTGCTGTCACAAATGTTAAATTCACGAGACTCTCTTTTTTTCCAGCAGGGGCAATCTATCTCTGTGGTAGGTTTAAGGGGGTGATAAGGTTATCCATGAACATCTATCACTGATTTCCTGACACTCCTGGTGGCCAAAAATAATCAGATGGCACCTGGATCAACAGCTCTGTGTGTTAAGATCCATAACTCATGCTCCTGGGAATTGTGAATGCGAGTGCACACACCAAAATATGTGTGGGTGTGGGAACAAGTGTGTGTGCAGATTTTTGTGTGTTTATAAATGGCTCTTTTTCTCTGTCACTTCGATGAGAATTCATGCTATTCATCGCACATGTCTTTTTAAGCTTGAAACACCGAGCAGATGTTCGTGGGAAGTGATGCTGCAATTGAAAACCAGTTTGAAGCACATTCTGTCAGTTTAAAATACTTTAATGTTTTGGACTATGAATGCTCAAATCATGATCAATTGTTTCGCTGTTGGGATGCTCACCAGCAAATTGATAACTGAAATAAACCAATCCCATAAAAGTTTGTGAAATGAGCACAAAGTCTGACGCACAAAATACCTGTTGCGTGTTACAATGCACCGTCTTGCTTCAATGATTATGATGCACAGTGATCAGAGCTGATCATGGGTCTACTCAGATCCACTTTGGTATTATATGTGACACAAAGATAAAGACCTGTGGCAACAACAGGACACTACTGAATGTAATTTGGACGCAGCTGAGTCGGGTCTTGGATATTAGGAAGCGTCTCCCTCAAGACCTCTAGTTGTGAGTTCCATAGCCGTATGTAACCATTGTCAGTTTCAGCTTGTCAATCATGTACAAGCGAGGCTACAAAATACAATAAAGGTTTATCAGCTGCCCAGATGCTGCACAGAGGTCTATGCTACTATGAAAAAGGATTTATCATTGTGGCAACTATTCTATCTTTCATCATGACGTTTGCAGACGTCAAATAAATGAGAGGGCTGCTTTTTCTCCACGCAGGGCTCAAATCGGCTCAAGAACTTGGCCTTAGGGCTAATTAAGTAATTAAGCTAAGGGTCTGAAAGCTAATAGCCCTGAGAGACCACACTGATCATTACACCCAACCAGAAAGTGGTTTGAGCTGACTGACCAATTCACCTACTTAACCAATGTCTATCGCGCAAGCAGCATGTATATCTGTATAAGCTAACAAATGTAGACTTTTAACATAAAAAGGCATTTCACGGTTATGTGAAAACTAGCAGCAGGGAAATTTAAAGTGTAACTCTCACCAAAATGCGACCTAGGGTCTTTTTGTGAATGTACCCGAGTCAAACTTTCGTTTAAAAGCATATTTAGGACAGAATCGCCACTTTTAAGATTTACCGTATTTTCGTTTTTCGGTCAAATGGCCTTTTGAATGGGAGTACTAGGGGCACTTTTATGCTAGCCTCAAAATAGCTGTTTTTAAAACACTAAGAAGGCTCAACACAACATGAAACTTTGCTCGAAGTATGACCAGGGTCTCTACACCTTAATGAAAGCATTGACAACATTGTTTGTGTACACAGAGTTTACTAAAAAGAAAGGTTTTGAGCAACTACAAGTGTTTCTGTTCTGAGAGTTAGACAGTTCCAAAACCTGAGTCATATATAGACAGTCCATACTCCCTGTTGTGTTGGTCTGTGTTGTTATGAAAACTCTACAAAGAGCACTTTTCATTAAACATTAGCCTTTATAAGGTGTTGCTGGTATGACAGTGAGAGATGGAGCTCATTTTAGGTGCATGTCTTTGTTATGAACTGTGTTTTAAGACTGACCTGACCTGAACCCCAGCTCATTGATGTCGCACATGCCAGTTGTGTATGCGCGTCCCCTGGGAAAAAAAACAATTAGCCAAATTAGAAGGCAAAATCTGGTGAGAGCAAAGGTCAAAAGGGGAACCACTGCTGTTTTCCATGCTGGTTGTAAAGCAAACAGCTCAGCAGCAGTGTTATTTCTAGGAGTCTAAAGTGGAAACCTATTACTTTGGCTGTTATCTGACAAGCTATGTTGCTTATGAGCATTATTATTTTCACTTTGCCAAAGACTTACTAGTACATAAAAGCGTGCAACAGCACACTTTTTCTTTTTTACATACACACACACACACACACACACACATACACACATACACACACAGTATATTATAGTTTTCATAGGGCATTTCGCATCATTTCCATAATGTATTCAATCTCAAACTCTTTGAAGTCATCATCACTTTCATTTCTCCTCAAACAAGCTGAAGTAGCAAGTTACCTTGTGTCTTTATTTTGACTGCAGAGTGGTTGAAGTCGGGAGGTCTGTCTTCAGCAAGAAAATGAACTCGCAATTGATAATGAGTCCCACTTCCATCCAAGTAGTTATTCATTAAATTAGCTGTTTGGCAGTGCAGATGGATGCGACTGTTCACACAGTAGTTTGCAAGCTGTCATTGAGCTGTTGTTGTCGCTTTCTTGCTGTTGGTACTGTATCATAATGCTATTTGTTGATTCCTATTAACAGGGAATTTAGCAGCTGCTTGTTGTGAATTAAAGAGTTGTAAAGGTATTTATTGTGAGTTAAAAGTATGGAGAGGCTGATTATTTGATGGTCTCCATATGTGATCATTAATTTTCCGTAGTTTAAGCCATATGGAGGCTTATGGAGGCCTCTGCCTCAGGAGGTGATTGACTCCTTTGGCCCAGAGGCAAAGAGAAGTGATCCTTCAACTCATGCAGTATTCAGCATGTATAGGTTATTCCCTGTGCCCTGTATTGCTTATATTGGCCTGAGGTTTCCATGAATATTGCACTGTACCATGCTCTATGATAAACTCCATGTTGTGTGCAGTGTATCACATTACTTCATGAATTAGAGATGAAGGTTATGGCAGAGGGATACCTCGCATTCAATGTGGTTCAGATCAAGGATTCACAGATCAGATTTTTTCTCTAATACTCATTCTGGGTGAACTCGGGTATTGGCGATCGATCAGATACAGCACTAGTGTTTTTGTTTCTTCTTATTTTAAAATCTTCATATATATTTAGTCCAAATTGGTGATTCCAAGCAAACTATAATGTAAATGGATAAAAATAGTTATTAAGCTTTATTATGTTTTGTGTGTGTGTTTCATCTCATTTGATGCATAACAGTGGAACACATGTCCGTTCATTAAACATCAGTTATATCATTCTGCATGTAATTTTGCATAAATGTGCTGTGTTGTGATATCAGTATTGGAAATACATTCTTATTATTATTATTCAGCTATATCCCACAGCACTAGATTTAGTTTATTGCAGTATTTGCAGTCTTTAGAAATACTGAGTGACTTTTAAATGAATTTATAAATGAAGAGTACATAAGGTCAATTTCCTATGGTTTCACTTCTCTAAGGGACCGTTCGGTATTTATGGAATGAGCCGAAGGAAAATAGGGGAGGGTCATGTCTTTTTATTCTTTGTTGAGGGGAGGGTCATCCATTTTTTGTATTTGTGAGAACAGCAACATTTCAAAGTGGCTTGTTTGGTGCATATTTATCCATGTAGCTCCATGTAGCTCTCTCAGTCTCGGCTCCTATCGCTAGCAGATGGGTCCCTCCCTATTTAATCAGCCAGACAATTTGAGCTGTAGCTTTAGAGACCGTGGGATTTCCCAAACTGAATAAATCTGCTTGCACATATAAACACAAAACTGCTTTGCTAGCTCCATCATGTTGTAACTAAGACATCTGATGAAAAAATAATTTTATTCATTAGCATGATTGCCATACTGTTTAGTTCAAAAACATCCAAAACACCGTACGAAAACATAACGGAACAGACACAAGCTTTTATTTTGAAAAGTCAAAGCTTGCGGACTGCACCAAGCCAGGAGGGCATGAGACGGGAGGTCTCCAGGCTGCAGCCATACTCGAATCAAATATCCTTTCGGTCCAGGTGATATTATATATATATATATATATAAACGACAGCCTTTTCAAGGCATTTGAGAAGGAAGGAGTGGTAGCATGCAAGCTCCCAAATTGGCGCTCGTCTGAGAAATGGAGTTTTGGATTATGTTCAGCTTTGGCAGCTTTACCTATAGAGACGAGTCCATAGCAGCCAGTGTTGAATTACCCAGTGTGCTTTGCTGAATGGTCTCAATGTTTTATTGTTTTATTTCATGTGAATACTAGTTTACTAGATGAGTAACTTAGTATTTGAGGTAATGCAGTAATGCAGGAAGTGTGCATTTAGTTTCCATGCTTATTGTGCTTCCACAACAATGTTAGTGAGTAAATCTACTGAAATGGCCACCACACCATAACAGAGGAGTGTGATGCATAAGATGAGAATGCAGAGGTTTAGTCACATATGTCATGGCTGTAAAAAAAAAAAAAAAAAAAAGAATAGCTCTCTGTATGTCTTTGCCAAATGCAAACCAATACAGAAGGCATCAATAAATTGTTGGGGAGGGTCATCCCTTTTTTCCACATCATGTTGGAGGGTTGTCTAAAAAGTATTGCTGGTGAAGGGAGGGTCAGGTCTATTTTGACTAAAGGTCCCAAAACTCCTCCGGCAGCCCCTGAAATAAATAACAAACGGTCCCTAATATGAAGAAAATATCATTTAATCAATCTGTAATAGTAAAATTCAGTATGTAAATTTTACCAGCAGCACTATGTTTACTGCACATAAGTATGACTTGCACACATCATCCTAAATACTCCAGTACCATAAACAGCCTGTCAATGAATGCCACAAGAGAAGAATGTGTCATGATTTTAACTTTACTCTCTTCACTGCTGGGCTCTCATAAGCTGTCATTGTAAAACCTCTCACATAATGCGCAGCGAGCTTTATAAATAATAAGCCAATCTGCTGTAGGTGTCAAGTCCTCCTGCCTTAATAAATAACTGCTCCAACAGGCCCCCATATCTCACAGTGCTCGCACTTCATAGATTTTTGTTTGTTTATTTAGGATCATCATTAGCTCCTCCATTGCAGGAGCTATTCTTCCTGAGAAGAATAAGATAAGCTTGAAATCACTGCAATATAACACACTTTACTGTTAGTCCTTTCACAAAGAGGATATTTTAAAACTTTTTACACAATTATTAAGATTTATAAACAGAAACTATGCGCTCGCTCAGCTTTGTAAATCTGACAAAAAGAATGCATATGCATATTTCTTTTTTGTGCATACACAAAGTTTTAGTCGTGAATCTACGCAATTTTATACGTCTGGCCCCTGATGTGCAGCAGTTTTAAAGATTTAATCAGCTGAGTGTACATATAGGTTGAATCACAGTACTAAGAAGGTCCAACAGCCAAATGCAAAATAGTCTTGGATTACACAGCCTCTTCAAAGTAATGATGTAATTATTTTTTCCATTTTGATTATCATGTCAAGTTGGTTAACTGTCATAGTGAAAGCTGCAGAGACAGGACACTGCTTTTAAATTAATGAGAATACTTCACCACAATAATCTAAATGTTTTATATCAATCACAAACTCACTGTCTCATCCTTCAATGAATGGTCCAAAAGGGTTAGTCGAGTGAGGTCCTGCATTGGCCAATGAAGAACACACAGGCACATATTCTTACTAGATTACTTAACACAAACTAAATATTTCGGTTACACTTTACTTGAAGGTATCTACAGAAGAGTGACATTACACTGTCATGAACGTCTCATAAACATTATAAACAAGTCATAAATGTCTATGACTTGGTTTTTGTCATGACAAGTTATGGTTATGGTTAGGGTTATGGTTAAGACTGTGTCATGACAGTGTCATGTCACTCTTATGTAGATACCTTCAAGTAAAGTGTTGCCAATATGTCTACTGCTTAACACAATTGTCATAACAAAAAAAGATTAAATGATTGTCCATGCTTTAATAAACTTCTACAAAATAGATACCAATTTTGGAAAGTGCGTTCTTAAAGAAGGATTCAATTGGTGTACGTAAAAATAATGACATTGCCCAGCCAAGAGAAGATTAGACAGGGCGTCAAAGCAGTGAGTTTTAGTGCTTAGCTGAACTTGTGTTCATTTAAATATCTAACTTTCTTTGTGTCACTTTACCCTATGGGGTTTGACCAATCAATGATTTCATTCGATAATGTTTTTCAAACCAGCAAAGGGCAAATTCATAAAATTTCCAGGGTTTCTTCTCACCTTCACCTGCGTGAACCACAGAGATGCTTGATAGGGTGCCGATAAAGTGGAGGTACTATCAAAGCTGATTAAGATAATGATGTAATAGCTATTAGTTTAGGTGATAATTGGTCTCATTATGCTGTTGAGAATTAAAAGAAGGTTGGTGACTGTACCGGGTAAAAATAAATGTTACGTGAGAAAATCACCGGAATTTCTTTTATGAACATGAAACTGAGGCCAAGTACGCAAAGTAGACAAAAGCAAAACTCACATACCACTTTTTTTTCACTTGGAAAATGTGTCATTAGTCTTTAACCACAAGGTGTTATTCTATGTGTGTAGCTTCTTTGACGTATTAAATGGATTGAAATTGAATCATTTGCTTTATTAAGTCTCACGTTGTAATTGGGTTAATTCCCCCGAACACTACTCTGTTTATTTCCCCATACGGTGTGTAATTCCCTGGTGATCTGCGCATCTCAAATTCATTAGTCAGGGAAATATGACCAAGGGAAATCAGTGCGGCAAAGTCCCAGTTACACGCAGAAAACCACAGCATTTTGTTTGATCTGAGCTCAGATCTATTTCCCAACTGTGTGAGACACAAGTACGAAAAGTTATGGGGGGTTGTTGTAAGGGAGAGCTTTCCTGTCTGGATTTATTTATTTTCCACTGAGGGTCATAAGATGTGAATACTTTAGCATCACTATCTCAAGAAATGCATTCACTCTTAAGGATGAGGCAAGGTCATCTGAGCCATATGCATTAATTTATGGTACAATTGTCCTGCGATACATTGTGCAAATAGCATGCAGAGTTATTCAGGTCCATGGGAAATGTGCCTCTGTGTCCTCTGGGGAGCAAGAGTGAATGGGAAGATTCAGGATCCGCTCGGCTAGAGAGGGATTACATCCCACAGAGTCTCGTGGGGAGAAAGACACAGATGCTGCATTGATTCTGCTGATAAACACTGAATGGCTGGAAGCTCGAGTAAGTGTCAGGTTCCCTAAACGGAAACGCCAAGACAACCCAGACTGAAGTTTGGAGCAGAGCATGGACGAATTGCAATCCCGCAATGTGCGAAATTAGCAGAGCTAATGTGTGCTATTTATCAATAATTTACATACTTTTCTCGTTGCAATGTAACTGATGGAAACATTAATGAGAGACAGACCTAAATTATTTCCTGTGCAGCATTTAGTCTTGTGTCACGTGTCTTATACAATAATGGTATATTTTATGCAGAACCTTTTTATTTTTTTCAACAATATGCTTATTGAGTTTTGTAAACATTTTACACAGAACAAAAAACATGCTAACTTTTATTTGACTGACAGTATTACATATTTGGAGAAAATAAAGTTTTAAACAAGGTATTAAAGCAGCAATAATGAATTTTAATTAATTAATTGAACGATTTTATTATAACAATGTATTAAATGACAATGTGAAGGGGTCCCTCATCCCTACAGAGAATTATCACCTAAATCCGCAGCTCCCCTCGGCTTTACAGAGCTTTGTAGTGAGTTTTAGCTTATTGTTTAGCTGTCCGGCCACAACGTCATGTTTTATTTCACTCTCACTGCTCTCATTGTGTTATTTTCAGCAGCAGGCGGCTGTTTTCAGAAGAAAAAAACTTTAAAAACCCACAGTACACTACCTGCTCAGCACCAAACAGCAGACACAGTTAGAGACTAGCTGGTAAACATAGTGGAGCATTTAGCAGCTTAAGAGCCAGATACTTCCCTTAGGGGTAGAGACAAAAAACAGAGCTAAAAGAAGAATAAATATATTACATTCATCAGGTGGACTCAAACATTTCTTGAAATTAATAATAATGTTTCACCTGCAGGATGTGTAAATAAGCAACTGTTTGCTTACAAGTTCAGTATCAACCTCAAAGTTAAAAAAAAAAAAACTGTCTGTTTGTCAAAACAAACAGGGCAGAGGCCGAGACAGTTATGTAATGACAGACAAAATGCTAAAATGGTCACTTAAGAATGGCACTGTTCTCATGTGATGAGCTGGAACCAGCAAACATTGGCATTTTTCCTTGATAAATGACTCAAATGGTAAATTAGTTGTTGATACCTAGCAATTAATTGATTCATTGTGTCAGCACTAATCGATTCACAACAATAGAGATTGCATCATTCATTCTATTGTTGATCAACATTATATATCCTGGTCATTTTCAGCCAGGATAATCACACCATAAATTGTTTTTATAGCAGTGCTTGCTTTAAAGCAGCACTATAAAAGACAAAAACCACCTGAAGGACACAGTGAGGGACCTTCACAGTGGTCACCGAGTGGAACAAGACCCTCCTGACCACACAGGAGAGGACTCTTTATGGACAAGACAGGCCGCTGCACAGCAGAGGAAACGAGACGATCTCACCCCTACTGCTCTCTGATTTGCGCAGCGTGAAATGACTGTCCTGTTTGTAAGAACAGGAGCGGTGGCCACCCATCAGGTAGGGACTGTGGAGAGGGGTCCAAGGGGCCCTCATGAATTAAGGGTACATTCATAGAGTCTCCAGGGAGGTCTGCTGATTGCCTGCAGCACTACTAATTGATTTAGTGCAAGGTCGAAGCCTGAGTGACAGAGGCTAAAGGGAGGAATTTCCTGTTTCTGCATCTATAATTCAGTGGTTTCCTGTGTGTGTGTGAGAGTGTGTGCTTGTACTAAAAAAATTGAGTATACACATTTATTAATTCCTAAATATCTGCCTTATTCTGTACAGTGCACTTCGTGTGCACTGTACTTATTCTGTACAGTGCACACGGGATGTTATTTAATTCTACTGATTATGTGGATATTGTTACAATAATCCTTTTATACATTTCAAATATCAACGTTGAATTTGGTACATTTGCATTCGAACAAGTGCGACTTTAAAAGGCAGAAGCTTTATATTTCAACCACATTACTTAAAAAATATATTTTAGCCTGCTTTTAGCTAACTATTTTTAACTATTACTTTCACCTGACAATTTGAACAGTTTCATTACTTTTAGCTGTCTATTTGAACCATGTATCTATTACTTTTTGCTAATTGTTTAGACATCTCTGCTAGCTTGCTTGTTTGCTTGCTAACTAGTTTTCACATATGTTCATTCACAACATGTTTAGGTGTTACAGCTTTCTATTTTTTCAGACTGCAACTCTTTTTACAAAATGCTGAAGTAACCCCTGAGGTATAAGTTAACCTGGTTGGGAATGGAGCCTGTACAATGCTTGCTAATCCATAATGGTGGGTGATGCTGTGTTTATGTGTATTCGTCTCTTAACTGGAGCTGTGTTGTAAGGTATGCAAGCTGTCCAAACCAGCAGTCTGCCAACACGCCCCGCTACGCTGGGCCTTTGAAGGTCTGGTGGATTTCCCTCTGGTGTCTCAAGACTCTTCAACCAGCCACACAAACAGTCCGCTAGCTTCATGAGAGAGGCCTTTGTTTTTGTTCTCTTCCTCTACAATGTCCATGCCTTCCCAATACATTTAAACAAACAAACCATTGTTGTAAATCTGTGATTCAATTCTTGCACTTAGCAGATGAGGATGGACCATCATCTGAGATGTGGCTATTAGAACAAGGTAGTAAAAGGGTTTTTCACAGATCCCAGAAACAATTTAGTTTAAGCAGAAATGACTCTTATAAACCTAAAACCCATTTCAGAGTGCATTTTAGAGTTCTTTTTTGTAAAGCCAGAAAGTGGTTCCTCATGTTGAGAGCACCTTGCTTAAGGTTACAATGGCCCCTAACTCCCAAGTATTTGAAATAACCGCAAGTCACCATCTTCATAACTTGTGAACTCATGCAGAAGGAGGAGAGGAAAGAGATGGAGCAGGTTATTTGCTCTCTGAAACAGAGAAGGTGTATTCCATATCAACATGCAAAACTTTCACAGAGAACAAGAGAGACTGGATCAGCCCAGGATTTCAAACAGCCCAAAGCAACCTGAGCATCCCTCACTCAACCCCACAAAGTATCGCCCCTCCCTCCCTTAAAAAAAAAAAATTACTTCCCACACATTAAAGAGAAACATCTGTCACTTCAGGGGCCTTCATCCCATGTCACACTAAACAGGTTTATGTTAACAAAATCCTAAATGTCTCCTGAGGAACCTCGGCAGAATTACGGTGTTGGGTATGGGATTTGTTGAGTGGAACTCTACCACAGAGGTTCAGGCCTTAATCACATTTCCAGCTTGTGCTTGGAGCCAACTTTCTGTCTTGGCGGATTTTGCACCTCTAAGCTCAATCATGATACTTTTTGGAACGATTCAGTTTCAGACAACGGGGGCCTTCACAGGCACATCCATCTGGGGAACAAGACAGTCAGTGCGTCATAGAAGCACCTGATGCATCAATTCATCTGGGCTGGACTTGTCTGTGGAGGAATGTGTGTACGAAACTAAACACTGAGTTGTCTGGAAAATTCTGGGTAGTTCGTGGCACATGGGTGTTCTTGTTGAGGGCTGTGAAAATGGTCACATTTAAATGTTTTATCTGTTCATTTTGTGAACAAAAGTTAGATGTAATAGGAAGCCAGTGCTAGATAATATTCTTATTGTTTGTTCCATCCAGCCACTACGTTGCTTAGTAATTAGATGATATCCTGAGGTGATATTGATGACTAACAGTATATTCTCCAATAAAAAAAGGCCCTGCCTGTAGCACACGGCTTAGGATGTGTAATAAAGTCAGATAATTATTTATTTATCCATAATATTTGATGATCGACTACACTGAAAATAATCTAAAGGTGAACCTTTGCATTCCAAATGTTGTTTTTGTGTGGATAAAGGTCTTTATTAATCAATTGCAAATTACAAATGTGGATATAACACCACATGTATGAAGAAAATGCTCACTGGGTTATCAAGACTGTCCTCACCCAAAAACGTCCCCGTAAGCCGATTGTTCAAGCTTCACTTATGACCCATGTTTACGTTTATAATGGCGGTGCCCTCTAGTGGCTGTATTAAATATGATGGGAGCAAAGCAGGAAGTAAGGTGACCCCTTAGGTGAAAGGTACAAGAGTGCCAAACTACGTTGAAGGAGGCAGGTTGGGGTGGTGGATGGGTGACTGTGACCCAGGAGACCGGCGTTCGTGTCACGTGGAACTACATCAGCGTAACAACTGTACTGGGGTGCATTCAGCCCCGACAAAACGTAGCAAAACACTAATTTAGACTGAAACGGTGGTGTGTTGAACACCCTGCTGTGTGCGCAAACGTGCCTCAGATGTTTTAACCCAAATCACGATCTTTTTTAAACCTAACCAAGTAGTTTTTGTGCTTAATTATAACCAAAATACAACAGTTTCACAACGTTAAGGCTGTGTTTAAAACCGTGACAGTTACGTTTAGATATGAGGATGGAAAACGCTGGGTCATATTTCCTACCACAACTAGGGGCAATAATTTAGGAAACGCTCCTATGGGTTGTATTATGGTAGGAATAAAGACATATGTGGCCATATGGTTTGGAGGACTTGGAGTTATCTTACCCTGCAAGCATAATGAGGGGCCTTGTGGAACCAAGGCTCCTATGTGGTCTTTTTATGTGTAATCAATGGAAATTGTGAGGAACTCAAATAACGACACAAAGCATTAGGCATGCCCCATGATGGTCAAAGCGTGTCCTGAGGGTATATGTTGATGACAGAGGGAGGGAGGGGGCTCACTTTCACACGCAGGCCATTTCATTTGGGACGGAGCAGTGAAAATTTGCAGATGAAGGATCATTTTCTTTTAAATTCAAATATAGAGACCATAAATCTTGAAAGGGTTACTTAACAGAGGCCCTTGCCACCTGGCAGGCATTTTCATCAGAGATTGATTGGAAGACAAAATTCTCACGGGGCCAATGTATTAATCAGTATGTGAAAACCAAAAGCATCACATTTCAAGTCTTTCCAGTCAACAGTTACAGATTCTGCATCTTTTGTTCATGACACTTCAACTACAACTGATAATTTGATTAATCCATTAGTAAATGGACTAATATATTTATTATAACCAATCAATAATTTAATTTATTTTTTAAATTATAAACATAATAGTTTCAGCTTCTCAAATGTAATGATTTGTGGATTTTCTTTGTTTTTTATGATAGAAAACTGAACATATTTTGGTTTTGGCCTGTTTAAATATGTACATTGGGCTTTGCGAAATTATGAAGAGCATTTTTCAAAATTTTCTGATATTTTACAGACAATATAAAATTCTTCATTTAGCTTTTAGCCATATCTACTTGATTTGCACTAATACATCACTGGGCACCACCATTGTACAGTGTATATTCACTACATATTAGAGGTATGGTCCTATGTTTCGTGTCTATACTCAGTGTATATCAATTCATTGATTAATCAAGAAAATAACTAGTAGATTAATCAATAATGAAAATAATTACTTGCCCTAATTCTGACTGCACAACAGGGTTCACATTTTTTAGGTTAAAAGCAGGTACTACTGAAAATATGGTTAAATTCATTAATTACTACTCTGCTTGTGTTACTGACAGCAGTTAAAGCAGGCATCATTGTTCGTCACCAAAAAAAAGAACGTCTTATCCACTTGTTAGACTTATTTTTAAATCAACACCCAAAATATTTTCTTCTCTAATTATTCTATATTACTGTATATTAACAACTGGCTTTTGTATGAAAAGATTCCTCTTGTAATTGGTTCAAGAATGTGACCTTTTGCACGATAAACAGTCCATCAACCAGCTGCCCACAGGGTGTGAAAGCAGCTCTTGATATTGAAAAGTGTCTTATCTAGCAAAGCTATCTCGCTAGCATGCTTATCATTCTGACTAGCAAGAATAAGCTTCACATAATTGGATACAGTTGCTTCTTTCGCAACCCCGACTTTGAAATGCCACAGCCAAAAGAAAGCATTAGCCTCATCCTGCAAGGATGTGTTGAATGTCCTGCAAGAGATGTGAAAATGAGATAGCGAGAGATAAAGCTGAATAGCCAGTGTTTCAAATGCCTCATTTGCACTACATGAGTCAGACCATGTTTGGTCTCAGTGGGAATGTCTGGCTTGACCTTAGAGAAAGAATTCATCTAGGCATTCACAGTTGATCACAGTTGACCTCTTTCACATATAGCACAATGGTTTTATTTTAATTGTCCCAGCCTCAAACTGGGAGGTTTGTAAAAATGAAATGTATACATGTCCTGGAGGTCTGAAACCAGAAAGGGGAGGGAAAGAAAAGAACAAAAACTAAACTACCCATCCAAGAATGGAAAACCCACAGCCTCTCCGTGTGTGTGTGCTTTTGAAAAAGAATTCAGACACAAAATACTCTTAACTGATCAGCTCAGTGTTTCAGAGTCAACAATGATGTTTGCGCCCCTGTCCGTCAATCTTTCAAAACTTTTCTGTTTGCTAAAAAAGGAGGCTGTCATCCCCCGAAAAATGACATAAGTTATTTCTTCAAGCAGCAATTACAAACCATATTTACGTTTTTTAGTGGCCATAGTATTTATGATGGGAGCAAAGAAGGCACTAGGGTGACAATGTATAAGAGCAGTAAAACCTTACGTAAGGAAGCAGGTTTGGGGGATGGATGGGTCAAATAAATACAGGACTTTTACCCAGGAGACAAGAGTTTGTGTCCCGTTTGAAAATAAAAGTAAACATTGAGTTTCTTTAAACTTTATGGAACAAACGAATCTTAATTACGTTCTGTGTAACATGCATAATCGGAAGGGAAGTAACGTAACAAATGTCCTGATTTGAACCCAAACCACAATCTTTTTCTAAACCTAACCAAATAGTTTTTATGCCTAAACATAACCAAACTGTGGCTATTCCACAACGTTAATGACGTGTTTATAACTCAAACGTTATGTTCTCTGCTTTAGATATTAGGATGCAAAATGCTCCTGTGGGTCGTATTTCCTGTCACCGCTAGGGGGAATAATTTATGAAACGCTCATACTATTAGAGGGTAAGAATAAATGACCTTTATGGTCATATGGTTTGGAGGATTCAAATTCTGTAGCCACATTAGTGGATCTGTAAGGCTGTAATGAAGTGTTTGGAGAAGTGGAAATCACAATTTACTTTGTTGAATCACTCAGTTCAGTTCAGTTCAAATATCCGTGGTCCCTGAATAAGCGGTTGCATCACCGGTCAAATGCACTTCAGTACGTACGTCAGAATGTGGACATATTACTGCTTAACAGATTTTGATTGTTTCTCTTTTGTGGTCTTTTGATATGTTTTTATTGAAGAAGTAATGCACTGTGTATCACAGTTGAGCTGGAAACGTCACCTATAAGGAGAGCTCCGCTGCTAAAAAGCTACTGATTCAGTCAGTGACCATGGTGATTAGCAGCTGATTAGCAGATGCTGGTTTTTAGCAGGTATAATGTTCACCATGTTTCCTATCTTGGTTTAGTGTGCTTACATAGCGCAAGGTATAACTGAGACTGATAAGAATGTCCTAAGTTTTGCAGGTATTTGGTCAGAAAATAGGACAAATGAAAATGTTGACCTGATGATTGGGCTAGAGGAAAAGCCACGGGATCACATATTACAATTAATCCTTAGGGAATGTGTGTACCAAATTCAATAGCAATCCATCCAATAGTTGCTGTCAAACCATGAACCTCAACCTCATTTTTTGTTTTAAAGGCTGTGATAATACAAGAGCGAGAATCTGTCTTCAAAAACACTTCAGGTATCAAAAATTGTATATTTCTCTTGAGTGCTGGTGTTACTGTAGATACCTTTGTAACATTTGTGATGCTAAAGCCTCCATTTGGATGATTCACAGCTCAATTCTTCATGTTCCATTCCACTGGCTCAGGCAGTGCTGCAAGATTTATATGACCCGATTGAGGTCTTAAACATTTTTCCCTGAAGATGAATGTATTGCTATTGGGCAGCTCACAATGTTTCTGTTCAATAATGTTGACAATTTGTACCATTTTGATTTTTACAGGAAATGATTTCAGCAGAACTGAACCAGAGAAATCTCAAACATTGATCAAAACCAGCAGGTCACACAGCAGCCATGTTTGTGTTCTCGAACTGTATTTCTCTCTTATGTTTATTTTTATGCAGGGTGAGCTAAAGTGCAATACCCTTACATCAGGTCGGCTCATTTCACATGAAGCAGTCGTTCATCACTGTAGTTCTGGAGTAGCCCTCCAAGGTAGCAATGGTATCCGTTGTGGTAACCGATCTGGACAGCGCTAATGTAGGTTGGAGATTGTTTCCATATGGGGCCTGTTTTCAAGCAGAGTCAGTTTGCTTGGGTCTAAAAACCAGATTACATTTCATAGTTTTCCCTCTTCAAGCATGCAATGTGAAATAGTTAGTTAAATAGACAACTTTCGCACTAGCAGTCATAACAACACATTCCACCTTTCGCCTTGGCAGATAAATCAACAACAGGTTGCTAGGAATTCTCGAGAGAGAGAGAGAGATGACATTGTATGTTAGGATGAAAACTACCTGACTGATTTCTATCACTGGTTTGAATCATTTAGAATAAATTATGGAAAAAAGCAACCAATGAAATTCAAGGAAAGGAGGACATTTAAATTGTAGATATAACTTGAAATGGAATAACATCTAATAGATTAAGATCGGGCTACAAACATCCTGATAAAAAAACTTAAATAAAAATGTATAGAGCTGAAACAATGAAGTAGTTGACTGACAGAAAATTAATTTTGGTTAATTACTTAAGTATGAATAAAAAACTAACCACTCTGGTTCTAGCTTCTCTAATATGAAGCTTTGCTCTTTTTGTCTGTTTTGTGTAAAGGTTTTGCACTGTTGGTTGGACAATACAAGACACTTGAAAACATAATATTGGGCTCTGGGACATTGTTACAGGTATGGTCAACTATTCTCTGACATTTTATAGACCAAAAACGATTCAACAATTAATTGAAAAAGTTGAAAGAAATCATCTGAAATTAAAAAATAAAATGCTTGTGAATGCTAAAAAGCTAAATTGCTAAAGTTAAACTGGATTGCTGGCATAATTGCGTAAGAAGAAGGTGAAGTAGTGAGAATAGTTGGAAAAGTGGGAATGGTTTTAATTAGAATGAATTTCATTGACATGTTGAATAATACCAATAATGTATTAAACAAATAGTAGTCATAGTATAGCATGTTGAAAAAGTGATAAAAAGTCATAGTATAGTATGTTGAAAAAGTGATAAAAAAGTGATAGTATAGTATGCCAGAGAAAGTCTGGAAGAACTGGGGATCAATCCAAGGGTGAGTTGGAGTAGTATGTCGAAAAGTGATAAAAAAAAAAAAGTCATGGTATAGTATGTTGAAAAAAGTCATAGTTTAGTATGTCAATAAAGTGATCAAAGTATGTCAAAGAAAGTTGGGAAGAACATGATTTGACATAATATGTCAAAAAAGTAATCAAAACGTCATAGTATAGTATGTCAAAAATTGTCATAGTATGTCGAAAAAAGTAAAATCATAGTATGTCAAAGAAAGTCGGGAAGTACATGCAAACTATAGACAAAAACAGCCATACCAGACTGGGATTTGAACCTGGATCAGAGTCTGTAGTTTCTACTTGATGGAGCACGTTGGAGTGGTATTTAACCACTAAGCCACTGTGTCACTAACATTGCATGTTGAAAACAAGTCATAGCATAGCATGTCGAAAAATATTCATAGTATAGTATGACAAAAAAAGTGATAAAAAAAGTCATAGTGTAATATGTCGAAAAACGTCATAGTATAATATGTCAAAAAAGTTATAAAAAAAAGTCATAGTATAGTATGTCGAAAGACGTGATAGTGTAGTATGTCAAAGAAAGTCTGGAAGAACATGCAAACTTCACACACAACAGCTAGCTCAGTCTTGGAATTCGAACCTACGTCAGAGCCTACAGTTCCTACTTGATGGTGCTAACTAGAACAGGAATTAACCACTAAGCCACTGTGTCCCCTATGCAGTGTGTTGAAAAAAGCCACAAAATCATAGTATACTATAGTGAAAAAAGTCATAGTATGTCAAAAGAAGTCATAAAAAAGTCATAGTATAGTATATTGAAAAAGGTCGTAGTATAGTATTTCGAAAAAAGTCATAGTAAAGTATGTCAAAAAAAAATTATAGTATAGAATTAGATTTTTTTTTTACAAAAGTCATGGTATAGTATGTCGAAAGTAGTCACAGTATGTCGAAAAAAGGGAAAGTATAGTATGTCAAAGAAAGTCGGGAAGAACATGCAAACTACATACAAAAACTACCAGCCCAGACTGGGAATTGAACCTGAGTCAAAGTTGTTGGAGCAGTGTTAACCACTAAGCCACTGTGTCACCAATTCAGCATCTTGAAAACAGTTATAGCATAGTATGTCGAAAAAAGCCATTAAAAAGTCATAGTACGGTAGGTTGAAAAAAGTCAGTATGTATGGTATAAAGTATGTCGACAAAGCGTGATAAAAAAAAAATTTATATCTTTACCCATGAAGCTCGCTGTAACAAGGTCATATTTTGCCTGATATTAGCATTTGAGTTATTCCACGACATAGGTATGCACCGATCCAGTGCTGATATCAGATATCAGGCTCATACGGACTCAATAATCTGGATTGGGTATTGTTGACAATCGGGCTGATCTATTCAATTCAATTCTATGTTTATATACTGCATACATTATGTACTGGAATTTAAATCCCTGTTAAATAATGACCAATGTGTTGCTGCATTTAAAAGGTTTACACTTGAATTCGAAATTCCTGTTCATTTTGAAGATTTTTTACCAAGTTGCCTGTGCATGATTTATTGTTTAATACATAACAATTCAGTTAATTTATATTTATGTATTTATTTGTTACAAACTTTGTTTTACAAAGTTGGGAAAGCAATGTTTAAGTCGAGCCTGATGTTTCCATTCACATAAAACAATGAACCCAGTCACTTCTACACAGTGAGGCATAATATAGTCTCGCATTGCCAGAACCTACTCCACAGCACTGCCGGGTAAGGTCTGGCCCCTCCACACATACCTTCCTGGATAGGAGGAAAAAAAGCCTGCCTTGTTGCACGATACAAATTTTCTTCGAAGCTTGCTAGCTCAAAGTTTGTTGTAGTTTCCCGAAACGAATCAAGTTCTGCAAGGCGAGGGACATCTGGCGATTATCCATTAAATGAACTGACGTCGATCCAGACTAGGCATAATAAAACACTGGTATCAGATCGGTACTCACTATCGGCCGATACCCAAAGCCCAGGTATTGGTGTCAGGACTGCAGGAGTGGGATCGGTGCATCCCTTATTCCACATCTTACAAGCCCTGACTGAAAAATCTATAGATAGACAGAATAATGTATAGATTTTGGAGCAGGAGCATCTTAGGCTGAGAGGTTTAAAAAAAAACTTTGACAAAGCTATGTGTAGTCCAGCCTTTACAAGTAATACTGTGTAGGTAAAACAGAATATTTCCTTCACATAACATTAAAAGTAACATATTTATATATCTTTAAATAGTCTCAACTACCCCCCCCCCTCATCTGCATATGAAAATTACAGCAATATTCCACTTTTAGATCATTGTAGTCTTTGAAATGTATATGAAGTTTTTTGTACTTGGTTTGCCAGAATAAAGGACTCTTTCTCTGCATAGCAATTAGTGCCCCCCCTCACTTCCCTTTTTCTTTCCTCAAACACTTGCCTCACTTCCTGCCCCATCAGTCCACAAATGAGCCTCTATCTACCCCAACTTCTATCAGGGCGGGCTCTTTGACCTCTCCTCTTTCCCTACTTGAAACAGGCTACGCTGCGTGATGTGGAGGCCCATATGTGTGCACGCCTAAGCTCGACCCCTGCAGTGAGCTTGCCGCACCATATTCCACGTTCCAAAGTTACAGAGCTCCTGCAGCGATTCTGGCATTGCTTCAGAGGATGACAGCCAACGGTGGGGGAGCTTCAACTGGAGGATGTGTCCAGCCTCCCCGCCATGCTGGGTCCCAGGTGTGCATCCTTTCATGGACATAATATGTTCTTTTTTTTTTACCATTACTCTTTTGTGCATTCTAGGTGAATTAGCATATGATGCAAGTGCAGCTACAACTGGGGACTGGAGTAGAGTAAACTGAGAAGGTTAATAGAGTAAATGTAAATCAATACAATTTCTGGAACAAGAAGCAAGCATTCAAGTAAGGCCTTAGCTTGTCTCTCCTCTTTCATTAAATAAAATCAACAGTTCTAGTTAGATGTTGCCGGTGTCAAGCATAGACATCTGGAGGCACTGGGGAAAAGTAGAGGATTATGCTTAACTTTGCAAAGACACTATTATTTTACACATATAGCACCAATTAGACAGCACTTGATGTCAGTGTGAACAGGGATTGACGGCCAGGCATCAGCAATATAATACCTCATTTAATCCATTTATTAATTAATGATATGAGATATGTAGATGTATATGTGGCATGTTAAAAGTGCCAAGCAAAAAAGGCTGTCTGGAGAGTAAGAGCCATAAAAAGCAATGATTAGTTAAGACCCACACCCCCTTGAACAAGACAATTTGACTAAGGATTTGTATTTAATATGCAAAGACTGAACAAATATTTTACCAGTACAGTCTTCAGTAGCAAAGGCAGGAGGTGTGTAAACCTGATGAATGACTTGACATTCAATTTCAATGGTTTATGCTAGAGTAGTAAAAACGACAATGCTAGGCTCCTGTTTGCTGCTGTTATTTTTAAATCATACTTGTGTGACTTACAAAGCCATGTTCTCCTGTGCCACTGCACTGAATGCCAACTGAAAACATTGGGATTAGTCATTCAATATTTTCAATCTTTGTCTAGTACATTTTTTTTTTAGAAATTATTGGGATTTGTGATTACAGTCA
Organism: Sander lucioperca; assembly: GCF_008315115.2. Taxonomy (NCBI): domain Eukaryota; kingdom Metazoa; phylum Chordata; class Actinopteri; order Perciformes; family Percidae; genus Sander; species Sander lucioperca. Next base: position 26,649,194 of record NC_050173.1, on the reverse strand, counting down.
TAATATTGATTCATGTGTGGGCAGCAGCAATTTCACTCATGTGGAACTGCGGTTTGAAATACAGTTCTCAACAAAGGGCAAACAGTTACTGACAAAGCAATTTTCCACTCAAGGTCTCCATAATACATTAAGGTTTAACTTAACCCCATAGATCATTGTATGAAAACCAAACTATATTTCATCACTGGCTGGATTCCTCCCATATGACAAGACTGTAATTACAACAGAAAGTAAATAAAAAGCCTCTTTCAATGCAGTAATGTAAGAAACTTAAGTGGAGAAAAACACCTGCGAACCGATTGACCTCAGCTTAATCACTTTGCCTTGTTGAAGACTTGACAGGAACAAGAAATAACAGTTCTTTGACTTTAGTGGACCTGAAGGTCAGACACGGTGCAATAGGTGAGTAGTTTTGTTTTGGCTCTGTACTTCAGCACATTGGATTAAACGATAGCAACTGCTGTCAGTGTCATGATTTTCGAACAGCAGCAAAAAATAAATTGAGACAAATGTCAATATTCTCTACCAGTGTGCTTTTTTTTTTAGCCATGCGTGTATGTTGATATCCAGAAGATGGCAGTCACACACAGTGGTACACAAACATTTAAAAAAATAAAAACAGGGATTTTGCGTGAACCTGCCCCGATTAAAACCCGGGGGAATTTGGGGAATTTAACAGCCTGGTCTGGGTCTGGCAGAGAATCAAAGCTCTACGATAAAGTACTGACTTTCAGCTTTAACTTAAAGCTGCAGTTACCCTCAGCTTTTTAGACTCTTTCAGCTCATTGTTTTTGCAGCCCCCAACTTTACTGTTTTGAGTCATTCTCATCGCTAGGTGCAGTGAGAAATGTGCTCTTGTTGCACCTGTAACCACACCCAAAGATGATGTCACGGTGTACTGGAGTACACCTGTACATCACTGCAGCAAGGTGAGAAATTCAACCATTGTAGAGCAGAAGATTTTCAAGGGGTGTTTGGTTACTCTTTAATAAGGTGATATATCAAAGATAACAACTGGTGGTGCTGCCCCCAAGTGGCCAGAATGTGTTTTAATTAATGTAGATTTAAAAAGGTTTACATCCACATTCAATAAACTGTTCAGAAATGTCAGCCTTTTTATACATAGTCCCCAAGTGTAAAACAAAACAACCTACCAATCCTTATCTGTTCACCCACAAAGCCTGAAAGTTATACTCTTTGATTTATTCAAACCCCTCAGTGTGCTGAAGTAAAGCGAAAACAACAACAAAAACTGTCACTGCCCCAATACTGACACACAGTGTTCTGTGGTTGATCTCTAAAACTGGACAAAGAATGAGTGGAATGCGTTGATAAGACATTTTTCACACATTTGGACAGTTGATGCAGATCATGGTTTGAACTGGTCTTTATTCCTTAGGTTGCTTAGCGTGGTGGCAGGAAAGGGAACGGCTGAAAACAATATGGGCAAGTCTTTTATCAGACATCTGTCATCTCATCTTCCATTTCATCCCCCTCTGTTTCACCTTCTGCCTCGCCTTCTTCTTCCTCTTCCTCCTCTGATGTCATGTCCAGCTCATCCATCTGGGAGACGCACTTTGGACACGAGCAGACAAACAGGTAGTTCTCCCTGGGAAGAAAATGTTCAACAAGTCACATTGTTGCACATCTTACAAGAGCTGAAATTAATCAGAAGCCTTTTACACACTTCTGTTAACAAATGTGGTGCTGCACAACACAGCAAACAAGTGTTTAATACTTGTGGTGCAATTAATACTTTTTCTTTGTTTTAAAGATAATTTTTTGGGGCATGTTAAGCCTTTATCTTTAAAGGACAGCTGAAGACATGAAAGGGGAGACAGAGGGGGAATTACATGCAGCGTCAAGGAGTAAACCTCTATATATATGGGCGCGCGCTCTACCAGGTGGGCTACCCAGGCGCTCGCAATTAATACTTTTAAATCAGTGGGTGTGATGTAACATCATTATATTAGGCATTCATTCACACCACCAACCTGGAGTGTAACTGCACCTTTTCAAGGCTGAGAGGTATCACAGAATGCTGTAAAAACTCAACTTGCTGAGACTTGCAAAGTAAACTTTCCCGACTGAGTGTTGGAATGTAATTCAAAGATGGATTGACGTTATGTTGATCAATGAGGAGCGTAAGCACAGGAGTAGTCCTCAGGTCCCTGGCATCTCTGCCTCATGACTCCCCATTATTGCCTGGAAAGGCTTTATATTGATCCAGATGGAATTCGTAACAGTATGTTCAGTTCTAGTGAATCATCTGAGGGATTACAGATGCTTACCTCAGAATTTTGTGTCTGCTATGACGGCTTCGGTCCCGCTGACAGCAGTCCAAATAACTGATGCAGATCTCCTGAGAATTACAAACAGTTGAACTGGCTGAAGAACCAGAATAGCCTTATAGTTAGTTAGTTAGTTAGTTTTAATCCTGTGTCTTTGTGCTAATCATTCATCATCTCTTGCTATATGCCACATATGTGTATCAGAGTATTTTTACATCAAAATCCCTGTCTTTTCTCTCTCCTGTAAAAGAGTTTCAAACGTTTGATGACTCATCCTAGGCTAAACTCCAAGCCTGCCGACTTTTTAGCGGTCCAATCAAGTGCAACGGATTTATTTTAAATCCCTTTTCTAACTGTCCATAGCTCAAATATTCTGTTTCACTGGGAAATATGTCACAGTACAGAAGCTAAAAACGCTCCAACTTCTGTTTCAACACTTAGAGTTCAGTCCCATAAAACATGATACTGGTATTTTTCAAATGGCAGAAATAATTCAGGTTTTTGTATAGTTTCTCATGCAGGAAGTCACTGTGTCCTTCCGTCTTACTACTGGTGAAATCTTACACAAAGCGCTCCTGTCTTAGCGAGCACTCAAAGGACAGCTTTGCTGTGAAAGAAGCACTGCTGCTCTGACATTACTGTGCCATGCAGATGCAAGGCTTCTCAATCTTTCTGACAGCTTGACAAACCAATTCCAATCCTCAAAGTCTCAGCCTTCTAATACTGTCTGACAAGGGAGCACACAAAGCTAGAGAGGGATGTTCTGTCCCGTCTATCCCTGGCCAGACATTATCACTCCAAACCCAGACATGTGAGCTGACCTCTCCTGGGTTGATGTCACTAAGGGCACTGAGCTGAAGCAGGAAATTGTTGTCAGGGAAGGACGCCTCTGCGTTGGGAATGCAGCTGTGGTTACCTGCAGGGGGGCGAGAAGACAAAAAAGACAAGGGGTTATCAGACGGTGTCTTGACCAGAGTACCAGTCCCTTTGAACTGAATTGACAGCGCTCATAACATGGAGATAATCTGCACTTACATGAGCTTTGAAGCAGAAAAAGTCCAGAGCCCTCACAGTTTAGAAAGTCTCCCGTTTCTACAGAGAGAAGAGACAAATGATGCACATTTCTGGCCTTTGTTGAGATCTGAACACCGGTTACATAATCACAGTAATGGCATTCGGGACAACACAGACAACAAATAATAAAACACTCATACAATTGCAAATCTGTTCAATTGAGACAGAAATAATTGACTCCAAAAAAATACTGCAAGACTGAGATAAAACTGTGACCTTTCTCAATGTCCTTGTATAGCTGGTCGATAAAAGAGTCCAATTGCTCCTTCTGCTGGGCAGGAAGCTCAAGTGCATCACAGGCATGAACCCACCGACTCAAGGAGCTGAATTGAAAAATAGAGCACAAAGAAAGAGAAGTTTTGAGCCGAACTAAGATCCAGAGCCGTCATAAGAACAGGACAAGAGAGGCGAGTGTTTACCTGGTACCGATGCCTTGTCCGTTGGTTCCCACAAGAGCGAACAGAGAGCGGAAACCCTCAGGGACAAACCACTGCAAAACAATCACATCTTTACTGATCCGTGCCAAAGAATCATCAATTTTATTTACTTTCACACTAAAGGTCAGAGTTCGGCGTCAACTGCAGCATCTTGTGCTGTGTGTTCACTTTCCAGTTGCATCAGCATAAAAACATTAGTCGGGAAAACACAGAGTTCAATAACGTATCATCACATCTTAACATACATTTCTGTAACAAACTGCCTGTGTGATAAAGGTTTCCTACAACACAATCAGCATGACACACAGGTAATTTCAGATGACATTTATATTGTAAGATTGATTTACATTTAGGGGACAAAAGTAACCCAAATAAAAATCAGGGAACTAAACAGCCTAAAACTCATCACTGACTTGCTGTTATTAGCTGCCCATAGCAAAAAGGTCCAAGATTTAACATGGAGCCTCATTGTAACATGAGAATAATCTGCAACAATTATTAATAATAATAATAATAATAATAATAATAATAATAATAATAATAATAATAATAATAATAATTAATCGATTAGTTAAATGTTGCTAAATTGCCAAAAAAATAACTTGAAGATTCTCAAATGTGAATGTTTGATGTTTTTCTTTGTCTTCTATGACAACAAACTGAAACCTTTTTAGTTTGGACCATTAGCACTTTCAGATATTGTGATGCCATGGTTCACTTTTTACATTTTAAAGACCAAACTATTAATTGATTCTAAGAAATAGTTTGATATTTTGGAACACACTAATTTGCTTTCTGGCCAAAAGTTAGATGAGGATATCGACAGCACTCATGTGTGTGCAGTAAATGTGAAGCCACAGCCAGGCGACAGCTAGCTTAGCTTAGCATAAAGACTGTAAACAGGGGCAAACTGTTAGCCTGGCTCTGTCTGACACTAAAACAAATGTGCCACGCAGCACCTCAGTGGGTTATGTGCTTGAGATTTTCTTGGCCGGGCACAGTGACTACCTGGAGTCTTGTTGTCACTGTGAGGTAACCAGACAACCAGCAGAGACTCCAGGTAGTCACTGTTCCTGGCCAAGAAGTAGTCCAGCACATAACGACCTGTCCAACAACTTTTTTTTACAGATTAAAACACAATATAACGTGTTAGTGAGTTTTAGAGGTAGGTTGTTTTTTTTTTTTAAACTTTGGACAGAGCCATGCTAGTATTTTCCCTGTTTCCAGTCTTTATGATAAGCTAAGCTAACAAATTGCTGGCTGTAGCTTCATATTTAGCGTGCAGATATAAGAAAGGTATCAATGTTCTCATCCAACTCTCGGCAAAAAAGTGAATATGTGTATTTCAAGAAAATTATTATTTGATTAATTGATGATGAAAAAACTAATTGTTAGTTGCAGCACTGGAGCTGTAAAGTATTTGGGAAGACATGAAAAAACAAGCAGTTGTTACATTTGAACTATTCTTTCTTACCCGACTCAGATGCTCATCATAAAGTGCTGATTTAAAAAGGCTGTGCAACAAGACCAGCTGCCCCTATAGAAACAATGTTAGACAGATAAAAATGACATTTCACGTAACAGAAAACATACATCATAGATGGCCACAGTGGGAGTTAAACCTCAGGAGAGAGTAACACGGAATTTGCTTTGCCTACTGAGCCGTAAACAACTGCGATTAGCATAAGAGCAGAAATGCCAGACTTCATACATTTTGCACCTCAACAGTTTCATATTTCCAGGCGGAGTAGCATGATGGTAACTTACTCTGAACTTCTCTCCCAGGAGCTTATGGGCGATCTCCTCTTCCTCATTACCTGTCCGGCTGCAGAAGTGTGAAAACAGCTTCTGCCAGTGTGCTTTGTCTTTGGCCTGGATGACATAAACAATACATTTTAATTTAACAATCATTGTGTCACATTTAGTTATTATAGTGTATTCTATTGTTAGTATGCAGTTTCTTTGATACACATGAGTAATGTTTCAATGTAGGGCTGCAACTAACAATTATTTTCATAGTCGATTAATCTGTTGATTATTTTCTGGATTAATTGGATTAGTTGGTTTGTCTATAAAATGCCAGAAAATGGTGAAAAATTTCAATCAGTGTTTTGTCCACAACCCAAAAATATTGAGTTTACCGTCACAGACGAGTGAAGAAACTAGAAAATATTCACATTTAAGAAACTGGGATCTGACAATTTTTACTTTTTTAGATAAAAACAAAATGACTCAAACCGATTAAACAATTATCAAAATAGTTGGCGATTATTTTAAAAGCTGACAACTAATCGGTTAATCAATGCCCCTTGTCTTTTGAAGACTAATGAAAACTAAACTCCTAGTGGTGTCTACACCAAGACAGGAAGCCATTTGTAGCTTTTTACTTTGTGCCGATTAATTCTAGCTTTCATTAACTTGAAAATTGCCACACCTTGATTTAATATGTATACATGAAGCCCCTATCTGTTGTCTTTTATTCTTGATTCACTGTGCCAAATTAAATCTGAAATAACAGATCAGCACCGTATAAAGTTCATGTGGGAACTTGACAGCAAACTGTTGCCTATTTACACATCCTGCAGACACAGAGCAGCATTAGCATTCATTTGGAGTTATGTTTATGACCACCTAAAGAATGCAAGTGCAATATTCACCCTCCTTTTAGCTTTGTTTTGGTCTCTGTTAACTCCTGAGGGAAACATCTGGCTCTTCACCTGCTAAATGCTCCACTATGTCCAACACTATCTGCTGTTTGGTGTTGAGCAAGTAGTGTGCAGTGAGTTTGTTAGTTGTTGTTTTTTATAAACAGCTGCCTGCTGCAGCTGCAAACAAGGTCGATGAGAGTTGCGAGAGTGAACCAAAACAGTAAAGTTATGGCTGTAAAAACCAAAACAATGAGCTGAAACGTGCAAAAACACTGTGGAGCTGAGGGGAACTGCAAAGTCTATGAAAATTCCCTGTGGGTTCATCGCTACAAGCAACACCTTTTCGTATCGTGGACATCTATTGTTTATATAAAGACAGTTATTAGAGCAACTGAATCAAATAAGTATGTGCAGCACATCATGTTTTGTTTACGGTCAGTCGCTTTAATTTCATGAGAGCAAAGTCTATTAAAAATGTCCTCTCACCAGCTTACCACATTACAAAAATAATTCCCACATCCAGCTTTCTTATTTAGGACATCTGTATTAGTCAGGGCAAAGTTAATTTCAAGCTAGGTTTAACACCCATCCAAACATTATGGGGTGTGGGTGATAAAAATCTAAATTACATGCAGCATGTTATGTCTTTTTTTACGACAAGGTGTTTGTATTGTGTTTTTTATATGATTAGTACACACACCAGAATAAATGGAACCCCCCCACATTATTTATACTCAATGATTTAGGAGCTAAAAGTAATCAGAGACTCGCCTGTTTGACCACAGCTACCATTCTGGCCATGAGCATGATGCTGGAAGTCTCTGGGGGATAATGCATACTCCTGAAGAGAAGACAAATCTTCATTGAGGTGAATGACATTTTAAACAGAAAATCATTACAATGAAAATATCTATAAAATGCTGTCTGACCTCCATGCATCTTTCAGCTTGTTGATGGGGTGGTCCGGATCGTCCTGGGAGGAACCCAAACACAGAACTCGATGGTACTGATCAGCGGCAGCTTGTCGACACTCGCTGCTACAGTACATCACCTGCAGAGAAGGAGAACTCTTTATATCAATCAGAAAACACTGAAAACGACCAAAAAAAAAAAAAATAATAATTTCAAGTGACAGATATTTAAAGTGTATTAAACATATAATAAACTTTGGGTGTGACTAGAAATATCATATTTCCTAAGAAAAGCTAAAAATGTAAGCAATACTTTTTATTTTCTAAAGCTATCACAGTAAATAGACAAAATCCGGGACATCTTTATCCTTTTTTTATAATGGAGTTGATAAAGCTTCCTCCATGGAAAGTTGTACGATAATATAACGTTAGCCTTTATTGTCTTTATTTGTCTTTCGAGAGAACACAGGTAACGTAGCGACACACAGCCTCTCCACATACACACAATATATCCGTAAACATGTACAATTAAACTACAGTGAACATTCAGTAACACAGAAAGATCCATATACACCAGCATATACACACCAAGATATTGCATATTCCCCCCCAATAAAAGGCAGTTATACTTAAGGAAGAATGAGAGTATTTATAATATTACTGTTTTATATTTAAATCTCTCCTAAAACACATTCATTTTAATTGCATTTTCTTAAATTGTTTTATTTTGTGCATTTACTGCATTTGTTCTTTTAATTGCATTCATTAAATTGCTTTTTATTTTAATCTTACATTTGTATTTCATTTCACTTTTGTGAAGCACTCTGTAATTAATAATTTAAATACTGTTATTATTATTAGCTTCTGGAACCCAAATCGGATAGTTTAAACTGTTTTCTAGTGGCCAACAGTTATGCAATACTGCAAGTACAAAGAAACCACCATGGGTAAACAGTTGTTTGAGTTTTTCACTTTGGTTATTTAAAAAAATAAACAAGACAGATTAGCTTACTGATCCATAGTACAATACTGGCCTCTAAAAATCGATCAGGTAGTCATGTCGCCCACCATCAACCTCAGTGGAAGTTCTTCCCTGACCTCAGCTGACCTAAAATCAATATGTTTCTTGTCTTATATTGATCTGACCACTTTTTCAGGGCATTTTTCCTTCTGTAAGAAACATATGACACCTTCTACAGTTAAAACAACTTCACTGGACTGGAATAACCTGGCATTGAGGGCAGGCTTGGTGCAGCTCTGGTCGAACACGGCAGAGCTCCGGGTGAGGAAGGCTGAGTCCAGGGTTGCCGCTGAGTCTCCTCGCATTCTCCTCTGCAGTCTCCAGAGCACGTAAGCAGTACTCGCAGGCTAAAAAAAGGACACAGTGCAGCAGCAGAGCAGATGAGCAGAGGTAAAACATTACTGCAGAGTAGACCCTGTTGGTTTAAGATGTTTAAGCTTCATCCTAGGGTTGCACGATATTGACAAAATGTGATATTGCGATATCGATTATGAATATTGCGATATAGATATTAATTTAGATATTTTTAATTGTGTCAAATTACAAAACGTTATGGGAAAACGCATCAAAATAGATTCATAACAAATAAAACAAGTTTTCTTACAACACAAGGTTTATTTCACCTGACTGGTACAACATGAATAAATAAATAATGACCATGTCTACAGAACAGGACATGTTTTACTGGTTGTACAGTATAAAATATATAAATAAAGAGAACAGGACAACTTTTCTTTCGCTTTTCCGATTCGTTCCATTTTGTTGTCTCTATCTATTTCTTCACTTACACTGTCGAACTAAGCACACACGTGGTACGCTACATAGGGTTTGTCACGTAGTGGACCCGTGCACTAACGTGTACTAACATCTGCAAGTGGCACGGTAACTGGCCAATGAAATGATCATGATAGCGTTTCAAGCGGGCTCTAAATCAAACACAACTAAGCCAACGGACGGGACGCAGCGCTCCACAGTATAAACAAAATATTGCATACTTATTGCGACACTTTCGATATAATATTGTGATATAACGTGATATTGCGATAACGATATGGAGTCGATATATCATGCACCCCTACTTCATCCAAGATCGAACTCCTCCTAAAACCATAATGTATCCATTATTTGTCAAGTCTGATAACACGCATGCTTTTGTCGTCCCTGTGTGGACGGTCTACAATATATTGTTCTATATTATTCATGCAACATGTCATTCCTTCTTAATTAATGCAAGATGCAGTTAAAAAGTCCACATACCCCACTCCCTCCCCATGTCTTGTCTCTCCACACTGTCAGCTCTGGAATAAAGGCAAATGCCAAAAAAAAAAAAATGTGTAGAACGTGTTGTGTGTATTTAAATAGAGTCGACATCTCACCTTTATATTTATACAAAGCATTCCACAGGAACTGGGCAGAGACCAGAGGCCGTTCCAAAAAAATGGTGTCTCCCTTCTTAATGCTCTTTTTAGCGAAGAGACCCTTACCCTGAAGCATGAATAACAAAACATTACTGTTGCGACCGTTTGCACCAATCTTTCAAAAAACACAGCAGCCTCGGCCTCTTTTACATGTAAACCCACCTACAGCAGAATCTCTAAGCTGGTACACTCTCGGAGGCAGAGATGTGCTCAGAGATGCTGGGTAATGGTAAGGTTGAAACTTTCTCCCAATTTCTCATGTTGTCATTGGCCTTTTGATCTGTATCTTTCAGATCATTACCACCAGAATATTTCCTTATAAATTATTGTTTGTGTTTTATTTTACCCTCATAAATATTATTTCATTATATATCATATTTAAAGGCTTTTAAGTGGAGGATTCCTGCGACCCTGCAGGGGAGAAGCTGGCATACATAATGAATACATTTCTTATTAACAAAAATTACAATAGACATCACTGAGTGAAATAATGTGTCTCTTGTCTCCTAAAAAAGCCTGCTTTGTTTCAATGGCAATGCCATGTTTATTGGTTTATGCTGAACTTTGTGAGCTTAGTGTTAATCCCATACATCAATATTGTCTGGGCACAATGACAAGAATAAGCAACGTTTATTTAATCAATTTTAAATACAATTTTTAATTAAATTTGGTCAATGAAGTTAAATTACTTTCTCCATGCATATCATACCATAACACGGTTTAAGGGTGTAAAATGGTGGATGTTGTGCCTTAGCTTACTCACTTTTGGTTGACGTGAAAACACTAAACGTACAGACCAGTAGCTCACTGGTAGTTCTGGACACAGACAGATCTATAATGATCAGGTCCTGTCAGAAAACGTCCGGTCCAGATCCTGCAGTCCTGTCTGAGCCCAGCAGGCTGTGATCCGCACTGACAGCCGACATGCGACTAACACAGCTCTGCTAAAGAGCCAAATAAAGCCACAGATCTGTCGAAATCTCTTTAGTCTGGCAAACTCCAAACCGCCTTACCTTAATATTGTCTATAAATCGGACATCCACGCAGGTGGACACTTTACCGGGGTCCACGCAGAAGGAAAACATGTCATCCAGGGGAGCAGCCATGTTTCTGAGTGACGACCTTTGTCCTTTCAACTCTGACACTGACGTTTAATCTCCACCCGAGGCAGCAGCGGCCTCTGGTGGCGGACACATGAGCTGCAGGTCTCTCCCACGGCTCAACGTGGAAAGTTCATTGTTTTATTGTATTATATTTATTGAGTAAAACAAAAAAAAATAAGCATTAGTAAAACTATTTTGTGAGCTGAAAATATAACTTAAATATATAACTTTAGAGAATATGCAATAAGATAATAGAGTATATTAACAAACATTAGCTCCGGAACTGTCAAAAAGAAATATATTGAAGATATATAAAATATTCACAAATGTGACATATTTAGCAAAGAACCATCTAGAAAGGAATAAATACCACAATATCACATTCATACATACGACTCGTTACTTTTGCCTTCACTGGTCACAACTGGCAGGTAAAAGATACTATATGGGTGCAAGTAATTCTTTTTATTAGGCTATCAATTAATCTGTTGATTTTTTTCTTGAAAACAGTTAACATTTTCTGAAGCCAAAGGGTACATTACCCCAAGGTGAAAAATTACTTTTAAGATTGATCAATTATAGAAATAGTTGCAGATTAATTTTCTAAATGGAGAAGATGGTGCCGGGGACAGCTGCTGTGTCTCGAGCTCCTCCTCGACTTTGCTCTTTTTTTCTTGCTTATTTAGTTTTATGTGTTACTTATTTTGTCTTATGCTCTTAATTATTAATTTATTTTTTTGCTTGCATGATTTTCTTTTTTATATCAATATAATGAGCATTGTTGGAGGGAGCCTGACAGCTAAGATTTTCATTGCCAACAACTGCTTCTCTGAATTGTTTTGACAATAAAAAGCTTAAAGGTGCTGTAGGTAGGATTGTGAAGATCCAGGATTTAGCCAAAGAATTTGAACAGACAACTTCTCAGTCCCTCCCCCCCTTTCTACTAAAGCCCAAACGTCTCCTAAGCCCCTCCCCCACGAGGGAGAATGAATGTGTGCCTGAGCAGTGATTGACATGCAGTGATTGGCCAGGATTGGTGCATCTGAACAGGGAGCTGTGGATTTTTGCAAATCACACTACAGGCTGTAGGTGGTGCCAGAGGAGCCAGATTTTTTTTAAATTACCTGCTTCATGTAGTTCTACTCGAACATAGGGTCAGTTTCTGCAAATATGACAGAAAGTTAGTTTTCTAAGTCTTATCTACTGCATCTTTAAAACTTGAAACAATCGACTCATTAATTAAACGACCAATCATTCCAGCTCTTAAAAATAAGGTGCAATACAGTACAGTATTACATAATTAGATTGAATATAAATATGTATAAAGGTGATGCAAAAAAACCATTTTCTAACATTACATTTGTGATGAGAAAACTAAATGCCAATGTATTAACAATAAATAAAAACAAATGTAAATGGTGCAAACAGTAAAACCATGATCATCCTGTTGAAAGCCTCAATGCTATAGCAACACTAAACAGCTGAAGCAAAGCGTAGGTCTGGAAATCAAGTCTTCACAAAAGAAGATAAATGGAGAGAGTATTTATTAGATATTATTTTAGATAATATATATAAATGTTTGTTTTACATTGTTTGACTAGCAAACATTTAATAACCTTGTAGTAGACGTTATACAAAAGATTAAAAATACTAGTTCATACTCGGTATAATATATAGCTCATACTTTTATGGTTTAAATATTGTACAAAAGAAGTCTAGGAATACAGTGGTGGTTTAAGAAACAATCAGGAGTGGAGTAAAATCTTAGGAAAATAAGTCAGTGGAAAGTGTTTGGCTATTGTAGAAAACAAAATGCCCTGGCTTCTGTATGTTGTTTCACATTGGGGTTAAAATTCCCGGCATGTGATAAACAGCGTGTAAACTAATATACATCTAGAGTACAGTCTCCACATTTTCCCATATACATATACAGTACAGCCACTAACGGAGTGGCTTCATTTAGTGATCCAGTCCTGTGTCATTCCCTCAGTACACAGAATATACATATCAGCACTGCAGCCTGGTTAGTGCAGAGTTTCTCTACCTTCACATGATAAATAGACTTGTTCCCGATAGATTTCTAACACTTTTATTTTGATATCTATTGCAGTGTTTCCCACAGGTCAAAAATATACTTTGCAAGAAGCTTTCCCTCCTCCTTCCGTCAACTGTCTCCATCACAATAATAAAGCAGACTAGAGCCAGACTGATAAGTCATGCCGATATGTATCAGCTGATATTAGCTTATTGCAGATAAATCAGGATCAGCGTATTTTGACGACCTTCCAGTAACAAGTAATGGCAGTTCAGAAAGTAAACATAATTTACAAATCTTCTCATTTCTCTATTTCGTGCCTCCTCGTCTCCTCTGTCTTTGGGCCTGTGACTCAGAAATCGATATCAGCGCACCATCTTAATGGATGCCTCAATTTCTAAAATGCATCTTGAGGAGCAAGGAGAGAGGAGGCTTGCCAGACAAACTTGAATGAGGATGCACGGGTGTATCCTTTGTGGAAGTATTTTCAGCACCCGTGACGCATAAAAGAAGCATGACACAGCTGGGGTATACAAACCATGGCAGCTAAAATGACGGCTCTGAAGCACGGACGTCTCACGTGGCCTCAACTCTTCTGCTTCCTCTACTCGCATCTCAGGTGGGAGAGACCAAGACGTGTGGAGAGGAGCCGAGGAAAGGAATTGAGGATGTCCAAACGTAGAAGAGAGGATGGTCTCCATTACGTTTACTCTCTAGTTTGTCCAGCAGAGGGCACTGATGAGTTTTTTGTTCAACTGTAAAATGGCTCAGTACATACCCCCAGTCAAAATTGATTTTGGACAATGGTTCTAATCTTGTGGTCGCAAGATTTATCTGTAGGATAATTAACATGATTACCATTTCAACTACACAAAATGATGTTCTTAGCCACCCTCACTTCCTCTCACCTCACTGATTTTGTTATCTAGCTGCCATTTTACTGTGTTGATTCACTGTCACAGCTCTCATCAGCGAGGCCAAACAGGCAGCAGTTTTCAGCAAAAAAAGCTATTTCAAAAAACACTGTGCGCTACCTGATCACATACACAGTTAGAGACTACTAGTGGAGCATTTAGCAGCAAGAGAGCCAGAAAAAATGTCAGTTATTGCAGGTTTAAACTGTATTTGTCATTGGGTGAAAAAGCAGCCAAAACTTGAGTGGGAAACAAAGTACTGTATAACGTGTGGGAAACACTGTTTTGTATATATTAAAATAATTCCATTAATGCTAAAAATAACTGATTTCACAGTAAATATATCATAATTTCTATATACAGAGCTTCTTCTTTGCTCTTGCAGACAGTGAGGACAGAAAAAATCGGTCCTATTTTCAAACCTTGATTCAATAATTGCTGGATCTTGAGATCCGTAAAAAAAAAAAAAACCTGTGTTAGTAGATGAAGGTCTACTGGCTCTGCTGTGATACTGCGGCAAAAAGACCCCCACTGTAGGTTCTCCCTGACAGCTATTCACAATGCAGCCTCATTTCCATCCTCGCTCCCGTCCTCTGCTCTCCTCTCTCACACCACGCCATCCATCACAAACCCTTGTTGTAGGTCACAACCTTGCAATCTGTTGCCATGGCGATCTCCGGCTCTAGACAAGACACCTCAATCTGCAAAAAAAAAGAAGAAAAGAAAAAAAGATTAGAGGTAAAATTTCAGTTCTACATCTCTCGGTCGAGAAGCTTTTGAAATCAGTTTGACTTGTAATTAGACATGGGAAGAGACATCTGGAATATGAGGCGAATACAAGCTTGTCGGTCGGGGCTGAGCACGTCAAGTGGTGTATGTGTAATTTGAATTTCTTCCCATCTGCTCTCTCTCTGAGACATCTGGCCTTGAATTAGCAGTAGAAGCAGTTGAGCCAACACTGTACTGTACCTGAGACATCTGGGGGAACAGGCTGATGGCCACAGGCAGGGAGAGGCCGAAGGTAACGAGGCACACCAGGCTGTGGATGGGCAGCAACAATCTGCGGTTGCTCTGCAGGAATCGCAGCCTTACACAAGTCAAGATAGTGATAAAAAGAAATGTGAGCCTGCTATGTGGATCGATTTCAGATGACTACTGCAAAGCCAGGAGTTATTTTTGGATATGGAGAAAAGACATGGTGCAGATTTGGGGGAGCTATTTTCCACAATTAGTGGGTGTGAAATGAATCTGTCTCTGTGAAGGTTCCAGTTCTGGGTTTAATGAGTCAGACTGCACATATCCTCTTTTATTTAACTTTGTAACAGAAAGTCTATTTTTGTGTGTCTGAAAACACATTAGGCTATATAATTACATTTTATTCATTTTCTCTGGCTGTGACCTACTATCGGATAAATATATGGGCAGCACTTTGGGGCATAACATATGTCAGCTCTGGCAGACAGAGAAACATTCAGAGTAATTATAGAGCAGAATCAAACAGACACTAGTGTCCTCTAAAGACAATAAAGAGTAATAACGAAAAAGGGGTTTTGATGCAGGTAAACCGTAACACAGATGAATTATAAATTGTAATGTCGTCAATTTAAGGCCTTTTTAGAAAGATTATACTTATGCTCTGTCTTGACAAAACCCTTCAAACCTTTATTATGTTAGGGGGACTGAGATGATGTTTACAGCTACTCTGCTAAGCTGGGCGTGTCATCTTTTAGCAGCAGCGGCTGTTACTTTTTGTCATGGTTGGATTTAGCTATTGCCTCATTTAACCTAAGAAAACTGAATTACTAGGAAAAGAGGAGGTAAATTTAGTTTCAGCTAAGGCTAGCTGTAGCTGTAGCTAAGTCACCAGTTAGCTTTAACTTAAGGCGGTGGTTTTTAGGCATAATAATATTTCATACTGTAAAACAAATGTCAGATTCTGGTCTGAACTAATATGTTCTGTGTTTTACCTAAATAATATAATAAAATGCTTCATTGTCCACAACTGCCTTCAGGACAGACATTAGACAGACAGTAGACATTACTTTGTTGAGTTAATGCAGCATAATAAGTAGCCATTTTTTTCTAAATATCCCTGAATATTAAAATTAAAATTAGAATTGTTTTAGGTAAGTTTTTGAGTTTTAAGCAAAAATGGAAAATCACTGGTTCCAGCTTTTCATATGTGAATATTTCTAGTTTTCTTAATGATAGTGTGTATATATATATATATATATATATATATATATATATATATATATATATATATATATATAAAGCCTACAATACTGTATATGTCTGTACAAACCTCTCTAGGTAGGACATGATGATGGGGGGCAGGACAAAGATCGGCATCGGGAGGACCACACGTGTGAAGGCGGTCTCCATGATCGCCTGGGGAAAAGACGAGAACATTGTGCACACGCTTCATTTCAAATACCGCAATGAGTTGGATTTAATTTTCCCTTTCATGAGATCAGATGTGTGCTGAGTGACAGGAGCCGAGCAGAAAATGATGCATTTTCCCATTATCAGCCGCCATCACATTTGCAATAAATTTAGAAAAAATAGCAAGTTTATAAACATATTCAGTGCAGTAAGAAGTATGCTGAGTATGCAAATAAAAAACACTCACATGTCTTGCAGCTATTTTGGAGGATCCCACCACATTCCCGTTGCTGTCCAGCACATCAATCCCCTCAGACAGCTCATTGTGTCTCATCAGGCATACGTTACAGATGTTTGCACTAGCTGAGGACGGGGAGAGAAAGGCAGCTTTTATATTTTAATATATTTCCACAAGAACATATGCTGAAGTCAAGAAATGCAGTCATGGATCAAAAGATAAATTACTTTAACAATTCCCTAATATAAAGAAATATCCTAAAAACACTTTAAAAACTTCAATTAAAGTAATATTCTCATACATGAATTACATTACTGCATCTGAAATTTGAGATATATGTACATTGTTGTCTCATTTGTTACATAGAAGAAAAAGAAAGTGTAAAATCAGTAACATGTTGTGACTCCAACCACCAGAGGGCCACATAACAGACACACATACCCCCAATTATAACCAGTACATAGGGTCCTTTAAAAACCTACCTACAGCTGGGAAGGGGACGAGTCTCTGTATTATCATTCTGGTGGCAGGACTCAGCTTGTGAGCCTTCTGAATCAACACATTCAGTCCCACCTAGTAAATACAAAACATATTAAAAATGTATGTATACCATGCTTTAAATATTGCTATACAGTAAAATGTTCTTTGTTTGCAGCATAGTATTTTTATACCTAGTAGCACTAGGATTCTTACTTTAGTGTAGCTAAAACACTGGCATTAGTACTAGAACTGTACTGCTAAGACTATTCAAAAAGCTTATCTCCAGCGCTGCTAATAATACTGTATATAAAATATAGCCACAAACATTACAAAGACGGCTCTGTGTGTTGTAGTTGCAAAACATGACTTAAAGGGTAACTACCATTTTTTTTTCAACCTGGACCCTATTTTCCTATGTTTTTGTGTCTAAGTGACTGATGGGAACAACAATCTTTGTTGTGGTCCAGTATTAAGCAAGATCGCTGCAGTTGGCAGCTGTGAGATAAGCTACAATCATACTAGTAAATGAATAGGGCAATTGTCCAGCTTGTATTTACCTTCACAAAAGTGCTTGTTTTGCCACTGACAGGCTCAGATTAATATTCTAAGTGTCTGACAACATTATGGAAAGGATTTCTAAGGAGGTCAATCTTTCTGTTAAAGAGAAAGGTCCTTTTTTTAAACATAAAAAATCCACGAAATTGCGTTCGCTAAACCCACCAGACATGTAAATGAACAGTAATTTTAGCATTGTAAAATACACTTCATTCAAAGTCCACAGAATAATAATAATAATAAAAAATAACTATGAAAAGCCGGTTTGGGTCGTCTTTCCACTTTTCCAACCATCACAACTCTAGTTTTGGAATAAACACATAGTTTACAGATTTACATGTGAAAATATGTTGGCTCTATACACGCCAAAAGCATTGCTTTTTTAAATGGAGTCTGGTGGGTTTAGCGCTAGCGACTTCAGAGCTTTTTCTGGTTAAACATAAAGGTCTCAAAGAGGTTTTAAAGGTCTATCTCTGAAGGCATCTTTTCCATAATGTTGTCAGACACTTAGAATATTAATCTGAGCCTGTCAGTGGCAAAACAAGTACTTTTGTGAAGATAAATTTATACAAGCTGGACAATTGCTCTATTAACTTACACTGTAGCTTGTTTCACTGCTGCCGACTGCAGTGATCTTGCTTAATACTGGACCAGAGATTTGTTGTTCCTATCAGTCACTTAGACACAAAAACATAGGAAAACATGGTCCAGGTTGAAAAAAACGGTATTTACCCATTTAATTATGACTTACAGTTAATGTACAGCTCTCATGTGCAGGTAAAATTCACAACCCAACTCCCTACTGACTGAGCTACAGCCACCATGTTGAAGTCACTGAACAAGAAACCCACTCACTGCGATAGAAACAGCACTGGTCACAGCTCCTACATAGCCTTGAAGAAACTTGGATGTTGGCGTAGGCTGAGGAGGGAGAAAAGAAATATTGTTTAAGAGCTTTATACATGGTTTATTGTCTATAGTGACGGTTTGTATTTTATATTGAGATTTACTCATGTCAGATGGTCTTTTATTTACAACAAAAACAGTATGCATGATGTTTTATTATGGGGATAAAACAACAAAAATCTAAATCTAAAGCAGCCAAAGTTAATAAATACTGTGATCTGAATATCCACGGTATATAGTTCCCACCTTTGTGGCGTTGCGGTTGGCATAGTTCACACAGGCATTGTGACTCTGGTTCAGCCACTGTAGGAAAGAGGGAAGGAAATAAGGGATGATAAAGGACAGAAAGAAGGAGTATGGAGGGAGGGAATGAGGGAAAGAAGAAAAGGGAATTGAGAGGTGGAGGCAGAAAAAGCAAAAGTAGGAGAAAAAAGAGTAAGGAAAAACAAAGGAAAGGAAAAGAGGAAGATAGGATAGAGGTATATATATATATATATATATATATATATATTTGCAGGCTTACATGTTGCTGTGTAAAGCGACAGCACACAGAAAGAAGCAAACAAGGCAGCAGCACTTTATTTTACGATGGCCTTATTCCGGTGTATAACAGGTGGGAAAGCATTGCATGGACACAATAAAAGTGTGCTCACCAGGTGTTTAAAATGTACAATAAATGCAATGGTTTTTACAATATGTTGTTTTTTTACAGTACCTGCCATATAATGGTAGACACCACAGTCTGATTTGGGAGAAGAAGGCCAATGACCTAGATGAGACCAGGGAATAAGAGCTTATTTTCAGGGCAAAATAAGTCCAAAGTCTCATTTCATCTATCCCCAAACACGACCATGTAAATGGACATCTGCACAGCCGTGATTTAAAATGTATGATTTTCATATGGGACTTACAATCGGCGTTCCAAATGGGACATAACCTGCACAGTGAAGAAATGATTTTCAGTGTAAAAAAATAAAATTAAAAAACGAGGACAAAATGGAAGTAACTCCAACAACTTTAGCAAAGATCTTCATCTGAGGTCGTACCTGACATTCGAAATGGCATGAAGATCTTCTCTCCTGTGTCAGGATGAATGATGGCCTGCGTGCAGAGAGCATGACATCATCCTCATGCTGCCAGGAGCCCAGAGACTTGAATGTATGTATGTATGGAGGTGCAGTTAACCTGAGCTGACTTACAAGTGACTGATGAATCACTTACCTGCTTGATCTTCTGGGCTTCCCACAACTGCACAGGTAAGCAGCAGAGCAGAGAAAGAGAAGAGCTATAAGTAATCATTAGGTTTATATTTTTCTCTTTTTACATTTGGTTGGGAGACGTTGATTAACTTTTTTGTTTTGATTATTGTTTTGCTCTAGCCACGACTTTTAGCCAACTGTGTACTATTTTTCCTGTCATTATGGCCCTCACGAACATGTTATGTTTTAATGCAACATATTGGATCACATCAACGCTGATCAATCAATCAATCAAACTTTATTTATAGAGCACTTTCAAACAGCCAAAGTTGACCAAAGTGATGTACAGGAGAATAAATAAAGACATAAAGTACATAACTCACACAGGCATAAAATACAAACAGAATACAAATAAAACAAGTTAAGAGACATAAAACAAGAGAAGACAACCATGATAAAGACTCACCTGAAGATCAGACACTCCAGGTGGAAGCTCGCCATGTTTGTAGTCATCAAGTAGTTTCATGCATTCTTTCAATCGTTTCTACATACAAAAGGAAAAGACAAAATATGGAGCTTAATAAGACTGAGAATGTTTTTCGATACCAGTGTCTATACACATACAAAGTGAACCAAACTTTCAATTAATTATTATATACTGTACGGCAAACATTTGAGAGGCTGGAACCAGCGAACTCTTGGCATTTTTGCTTGAAAATGAAATGTAACGATTAATCGATTATTTCAAAAATGTTGATGACTGATTTTCTTAGTTGATTCATTGACTTATCAATAAATAAACTAATCGTTACAGCTCTACACATGTTTGTCTGAACATGAAGAGCTTTAAAAGAAATGTGATCATTTGTTATGTGACCATTTATAATACGCTTATGGATGGACGCTTAAACTTTGTATTGAAAGCATCTATCAGCAACATATAGACAGTTTTACAGATGTTGTTTGTTTTTTTTACCTCGGACACAAACAGAGTGCTGGGGTCAATGATGTCTACGAAGTGTCTCAGTCGACCGAGGAATGAGCCCTTGAAAAGACAGTGTGAGAAAAGTTCATTCCTATTAAAGTATACACAGACACACAGACCATCCACATCCACGTGAAGTCTGAGAGGCTTTATCACTGCTAACTTTGCTTTAGTTTGTTTCTTACTAGTTCTAAAGCTCCTACCTGCCGCGCTCGCCTGAGCTCCACTCCATCAGTATCAGACAAATCAATTGTCTTATTGTGTCTTGTGATACAACATATGCGTAGGTGTAACCATCGATACCCTCGCATCTGTCCATTACAAGCTATTTCAGTTGGCCACCTCTTCCAAGTTTGTGTGGTTTCTCCTTCTGAACAGACGCAATTTTCGGCACAATCTCTTCAAATTCCTAATACTTATCATCATACTGTGTTTATGTGGTAAAAGAGAAAGAGTTCATGCATTTTGTAGAATACTATAGGTAATATAGCTAGTAGTTTGGTTGATTCTCAAAAGTCCGACTTGATTCTTGAAATATCAAGTTTTTTCTCGACATGTCGACTTTATTCTCGACATTTCGACTTTATTCTCGAAAAAGTATTTCAACTTTATTCTCGTCATGTTGACTTTATTCTAGACATTTCGACTTTATTCTCGAAATGCAAAATAAAAAAAAAAATATATCTTCCTCCTTATTTTTTTTTCTTTGATGTGGCCCTAATGCTCCGTCGTATTAAGTACATATTAACAATGGAAAGCAATTCTTACCAGTGTATCTTGATTGGGAATCAAATGAATGCAAAGAAAGTTGCTTTATGAACTTGACTTTAAGATTGGTATTTGTTTATTATTTATTTACTGTAAACAAAAGGAAAATGTGTGAATCTAGTCACACATTTGAATCTAGAGTCAATATAGTGTTCAGTAACTCCTAAATAATTTTGATTACTCACTGAAGTCCAGTGATCACCTTGCATCACTTTGCAGCAGTTCCAGTTGGGCTGCTTTCTCCGTGTCGTACAGGCTGTGTATGCGTGAAACTACTGTCCCCCTTGACGGCAATGTATAAGACGGGTCAGAACATGCCAACCGTAGTACGTCTTTAAGACCTGAGTCTTCTACGATGCTGACAGGTCTGCAGTTAGTTGCCACCCATTTTGCAAGGGGTGTAGTAATTTTTTGGGATTTGGTTTCATCCACAGGTCGGCAAGTAGCACTCTCCAAAATAGTGCTTTGCCTGAGCCTGCTAGCATCAGCCTGAGTCACGTTAACTGTACTACTATGCTTAGCTTGTAGGTGGTAGCTCAAGCTTCATGTGCTTCGGTGATATTTTAATTCGACTTTACATGTGCATATGGCTTTTGACCCGTCCAGGAGTTTTGGAAAATAAAAAGCGCCATTCAGAATTGTGTTGCTGCTGTCTTTCTCCATCATGCCTGCAGCCTGCAGCCTGCAGCAGCAGTAAGTATGGCAAAGTGCGGCAAAGGGTCAAAATAGTAGCCTGTTAGGCATGATGCGAAGCCAAGTGAAGAGAAAATAAATTAATAAATGGCGGCATGTGATTAATGTGATTTTAAAAAAATGCACGCGTTATGCTCGGCCCTTAATCGCATCGCGTTTAACTTGTTAATGCTGACAGCCCTACTTTTAAGTAAATGTATTAACAATCTGAGTAAGTTTACATTTAGCAAACACATTCTTCCAAGTGAGGCTTGGAGCTGCTGGTCAAGTGCCCTGTTTTCTGTTCCCTTCACTGTCTTCATCAGCATGCCAATTGCTAAGTATGTGTGCCAACAGTCTGAAAAGGCCCGACAGCAATTTATGCCAAGAGTCTCTTTGGCAAACCAGATGGACGAAAACATGGCAGCTTCAATCAGATTCCCTCAGAGACATTTATCATGAAGGGCATAAAACACAGGGGAAAGAGTGGAACAAACCCATTTGTATTTAAATTATCTGTTCAGCATCGGGACCTAATTGAAATGACTGGAAACAACATCCGGTCCTCCTAAAGACTGTAAATAAAGCATCTTAAATGTTCTGTACGTCTGGATTTTTGCCCCTGTCATTCCTCCATCACATCTCCTCCTCTGACAGGCTGTATGTGCTGCAGTGCTGTTTTGTAAGAGTGAGGTAGACTGAGGATCCATGTGAGGAGCCCGCTTTAATTATGCATGAGTTTCAGCTCCCTGGAGAGTACACAACAAGGCTAGCAGAGACGTAGCGCGGCAGAAAGCACAGACAAACTGAGCAAGATTTATGCTGATTCAAAGATTGGCCTAATTTTAACTGCTCTGATGAAAGGAACTAAAGATATTACAACACCTTTATCAACTCAATATGAACTTCAGGTTGCAGATGGAAAAATAAAAAGGTTTATGGAGTTCAGATAGAAAAGAGCCGGAAGGATTAATTACTCTCTTCCCTAAAAAGATGGTGATTTAAAAGAAGAATTTGTGATGGGAATCGCTAAAATAACAAAGTAATTCACATGAGACAAAGGGTGTAAATGTACTGCTATTTTGCTATGCTTTTTGTGAACCATGCAATATCCTGTGTTAATTGGTCCCTCACCCCTCCTACATAAGAGCAAGACTCCCAGACTTAAAGAGACACAAAACAGCGTCATTTTGCATCCCTTGTGGTAATTTTGTGTCTATTTGTAGTCATTCTTTGAGGCTGTTTTGAATCTATTTGTGGTTGCTATGTGTCTTTTTGTGGTCATTTTGCATCCCTATGTGGTCATTGTGCATCTATTTGTGGCTGTTTTGCATCTATGTACTATTTTGCACTCTTTCTGGTTGCTTTATGTCTCTATGTGATCATTTTGCATCCTTATTTGGTTGTTTTGCATCTACGTGTGGTCATTTTGCGTCTTTTTCTGGTTGTTTGGCATTTCTTTGTACTGCAGTTTTGCAGTTGTTTTGTGTCTCTTTGTTCGTTTGATTGACTTTTCCATTAATTTTAAACCGAGGCTCTGGCCCAGAAGCCCGTTGACGCCTTTGGGCCTGTGCTCAGTAGGAACATTCAGTAATCCATTCATGAGTGTGTTCTGTCATATGTGTGAAAAGTAAATTTGGCTCAAAATTTAAGATATGTTTCCTTTCATTTCATGTTTTTTGTGCCTTTCCATAGATTTCCCATGTTGTCATCCTGGATTGTATTAAGAGTTGCATTGATAGCTCATATCAGTTGAAACAATAGCAGATCCTAAAGTTTAGTCACTTATTTACACAATCTGTTTATGGACTTTTGCTCTGTGCAATAGCATCAAGTGAATCATTTTCTTTTAAGCAGCTGTTTAATAAATGGCTCTGAAGAAAGACGCAGTAGAAATGTTAAATGTAACCAGTGTGCAGCTTCCTCAGTTAATGTGCCATCCGAGTTAACGTGAAGGTCACATTATCTTCCAGGGCTGACCAATGCAAATTCATTTACGAGGACAGAAAATTGAGTAATGGGCTTCAGATAAGGACGGACAGTCAATTAATCTCGATCACATGTGGGGCCACAGTCGGTCTGCAGAAAGCATCCTGAAAAAACATAAATTTGAATGTGTTAAAGTGTCAAGTGTTAGATTTATGTAAAAAATTATGCACATATTTGTAGATTTTGTATCAGAAATCTCCAGCAGCTGCGATTGTAAAGCCTAAAATAAAAAGGAAAGAGGAAAAAAACAATACGTTTACACATTCATCAGCAAAATATCAGTGTCTTTGCTGCAGACCTGAACAGTCTGATAGAATCTTTGACGGAGCAGCAGCGAGTCAAAGGGTGTGAAATGTGTCAGTGGAGATGATAAACAGCGATATGAACCTGTCGACAAACGATTCATTCCACTAGTAAAACTATAATGAACTCAAAACTGATCCAATCACGCTCGGGAGTTCATTATCAGTTCGAAGTTGTTGCGGTTTTATAACAAAGAATCGGACCGCAGATGGAAGGCAACTTTCGCTACTAAGTGTGAGCATGCTGCAGCCGGAGCGGAGCGGAGCAGAGCAGCAGGGCGGAGGGGCTGTTTTTCACCCGAAAGCCTTCAAAACAAAATGTCCTTAATTGCACGTTTTGAAAGAAGACAGAAAAGACTTACCTGCTCGTATCGGGGTCTTCCGAGCTGGAAGGCAGGACATGCTGCAGATTCCGCCATGACACCGAAACTATTTATTTATTAATGAACTGAATCATGAACGGCTTTTTCAAGTAACGTTAGAGCGAACTACATTCAATGTGTAACTAGTGAAGCACGAGCCGCTCCGTCTGTCGGGATGTGTAGTCTTCTATTTTGCGTGAACACTGGCAATGTTGAACCGCATGACTACACATCCCAAATAATCGATAAGGTAAAATCTGTTGCATAACTGTTCGGATTGATCTTGGGAGAGATAACAGTTAATACACCCATTCAAAGGTGGCTCAATAAATCAATAAACTCAATAATGTGAGGAGGTGTGGCCTGAAGAGAGAGAAGTGTCTGCGCAGAGTAATGAACAGCTCTCAGGTTCACTTGAAAATGAAGAAAGACAAGAAAAGAATAAATAACCTGGAGCAAAAAAAGAAGATAATAAATATTGGTCACCACACTGGACACTTTCATTATGCTCTTGTCATTAAGTGGCCGAAGGCAAGGGACTGCTGCTTTCATTTCGACTATAGTCTAAAAAAAATGGGTCCTTCACATCATAGCCATTATACATTTTATCCATAACATCTATCCCAATGTACTAAAGAAAACATAACAGTAGACTAATAGTAAATAGTAAAGAATATTGCTCTCTATAACCTCATCCCTATATCCTAATTATGTTTCAAGGCTACAATTAATCAAGTACAGCCTACTAAAGTACAATTTTGAGGTAGTATTTGTACTTTACTTGAGTTTTTCCATTACTTGAATTCCACTACATTTATTTGACATCTTAAGTTACTTTACATATTCCAATTAATACAAAATAGGACTATAAATCAACTAATAAATGATAATATATCATAATAGGTTAAACTATACATTAAGAAAATAAAATTAATTAACCAGCTGCAACATTAGAGTGATACTTACACAATAATGCATCACTAATATAGTCCAGTGATATAATATAAATGATTTTTCCCTGGTCTGTTTTGCATGACTACTTTTGACTTTTTGTACTTTATATATTTTGACTGATACTAATACTTATGTAGGCCTACTTTTACTCAAGTAAGATTTTGAATGCTGGACATTTACTTCTAACCGAGTAGTTCTACACTGTAGTATTGCTATTTTTACTTAAGAAAATGATGTGAATACTTCTACCACTGGAGACAACCTTTCTATTCTTTCATCTTTACCACTAATGTGGTAGAAAAATGTGAAGCTGCTGTTCAACCTTTTTTTTCTGAGAGTGTACAGACTGCTCAATCCAAACAGGAAATATATCAACTCTCTTGGGTCTTTAAACAAACAAAAACAGCCTATGCTGCTATATTTAGCTTTAGAGCAGAAATTAATGTAAATCAGCATTTCACTATCTGGAATCGAAGCGAAGAAAGATATGTGTACTAAGGTAGAAAGCAGTGCAAGGGCAACTTTTCAACATTTGTTATAAATGCAGTTTACAACAATAGTATTTCTAGTAGATCAAAATCTCTTGTCAATTTGCACAAGCCGAGGGCAAGGTCCATGCTGAACCAGCAGGTTTCCACGCAAACTGTGCAGTAACTGGAGTGCTCTCTAGTGGAGAGACATAAGCATTGGTGCATGGTATGGTATGCATGATACCATACCATGCAGCAACGCTTATGTTATCAATGACAAACCAACAACAAAAAGAACCTCAGAAACTTTGGCTTATGTGCACTTTATTTTATTACAGTACAGTACTGTGGTCATGTAAAGCATTGCAAGCAGCTACAGTTGTACTAGAGTGACATTAGAGAACATATTATCATGACAAAAGTATTTTATAGAAATAACTTATAATACTTTTATCTGTTGCATTGATGCTTTGTAATTTCTACAGTAAAACTTACTATTTCAACAACAACAAAAGTGCAGAATGGACAAACAAACATACAAATATATTAAAACATTCTTCTACATCAACAATATATAAGAATTTAATGAACAGTATTTTGTAAAAATGAAAAACAAAGAAATTCTGAACAATAAGTCTTCATCTTCTTTAGTCTTTTCAGGCTCCAACATGAACATTGTTTTTTGCTTATCATACAGCAATGTTAATGCAGAAACGTCTCTTTTTATAGTATTCACATTGCAGTGCAGCAAAGTAATGACATGTTACTATTTTTTGTAGCATTTCTTAAATTCTATTTGAAAACATGTAATTATATACCTCAAGTTAACCTTTTGTGCACTTGACATTTCATAAAACAGTTTGAGATGAAAACTTTGTGACAAAATGCCATTTTTGCACTTCAACAGCTGTATTTTTAAGGTTACTTGAGCTAACATCATATTTTGCCAGAGAACCTACTTTAATCCCAGAAGAGCACCTTAAATGCACTTACATTTGTTTTCTCTAGCTTGTATTTTATTTTATGCATGTGTGAAAGCAGTGAGTTACAAGAGCTGACTACCTTAAATTATTCTAGAAAGCGCATGTAAAATAATCATTTGGCTTTGATAGAAGCTTTTTCTCATAGTAATTTATTCCGTTTTCTTTTCGTGCCAAATTGGGATAGTAACCAGCATGCATGTTGGGTAATATTGTGTCTACATCAATAAGGCAGTATTAGCAGTGAGAAGACCTGGATGATTGTGAGATCAGATTTCATGGAGCATTTGTTTGACTGTAGCTGTCTCTAGAACAGTGATTCCCAATTTTAAATAATAACCCTTTGTTTTGCACCCACTCTTGAGGAAACAGCATTCTAGAGGATTGTACGTCATATGCATTACACACACTAGCACTGTCGTCACTTGTGTCTGTTGCGTACTTGAAGCAGCGTGGGTGTCTGCTCCATTATCCGCAGTAAAAGATTATCAATGTAGTCCTCCAGGTCTCGAACCTGTAACTTCACCTTTTTCAGTTCAGCCTCACATTTTTGCAGCTGCGCCGCCTGCTGCTCAGAGGTCACCTCCTGCTTCTGCATGTCCATCTCCTGCTGCAGCAGCAGGGAGATCAGCTCCATGTTGGTCAGGTGCTGGTACTGGGCCGAGTTGTCCACTGTCACCTCCTACAGAGGGAACAGGAGCAGAATAGATGTATGTGTGTGAATCTGGCTGGTAAATGCCACAGTTAAAGGAATAGTTCGACATTTAGGGAAATATGTGTGTATTTTAGTGTGTGAATTTTCGTAGTATGTGTATTTCCTTTTATAAAACTCAGTAAAGTGTCTTTGAGTGTTGCAAAAAGCGCTATATAAATAAATGCATTATTATTATTATTATTATTATTATTATTATTATTATTATTATTATAATATGCATATTCACTCACTCACTTGCGTTGAGTTGAGTTAGATGAGAAGACTGATACCACTCTCATATCTGCCCATTCAATATTAATATGGGGGCTACAGACAAGAGACAGTTAGCTTAGCTTAGCATAAAGATGGAGGCAGGGGGAAACCTGACTCAATCCAAAGGTAAATGTCAGTTTTTGTACAGTTAGAAATAGCCAGGAAAGCTGTTTCCCTCCCATTTGCAGGCTTTAAGCTAAGCTAACTCGCTTTTGGCTGTGGCTTCAAATGTATCAAACAGACACGAGAGTGGTATCAATCCTCTCATCTAACTCCTGGCAAGAAAGCAAATAAGCATATTTCTCAAAATATCAAACTATTCCTTTAAATGAGAAACTGCAGTTAAAATGACTGAATGAGAGCTTATTATGATATTAAATGGATATTAAATAGCTTACTATGGTGTGTCGTGGGGTGTTGTAGGTGGTAAAAAATAAAGTAAGTCACAGAGCAGCCACACAATGAAGCCATCCATTTTCCTGCTGTGCATTTATTAACACTGAGTGCACTGCTGGTGTTATTAAATGCTCATGGAAGCATTAAATAGTCTGTGGACCTAATGGCTTTCTGTAATTCGGTATGCCATGTTAATAACTTAATTCTTCTGCTGTTTGCATATGAGACTCACACAGCGTTATGGGTACTAATTTACTGTGATTTTTAAAATCCTGATTGCAGTTTTTGATAGGTGACATAATGAATGGTAAATGCAGTCTGCACACCAGCTTAAACCCACAAAAAACGTGTAGAAACACACTTTTCATATCTGAAGAAGTAGTTATAATAATATATATATAAACTAGAAGGGTACTCAGAGAGTAAAGACCTCCACCAAGGCATGTTCTATCTCACAGTGTTAATGCAGTGTTAATATTACCAGCCGGGAACTCGTTTTTTTCGATCATCATGACACCACATGAATGCAGCACAAATACCCTATCTCGCAATGTCAACGAAATTGAAAAATAATTTGTGTATCTGCCCCGTGATTCGGATCCGCTGAAAAATGTAATGGGTTCCTTCTTGGTCCATGCTTCACCCTTCCACCAGGTTTCATGAAAATCGGGCCAGTAGATTTTCTGTAATCCTGCTGACAGGCAAACAACCAAACGGACAAACCGAACCAAAAACATAACCTCCATGGCGGAAGTAAGAACTCTACACTTCTGTTTCTAACTGTTTCCAGTTAGACTGATTGTGGCATGGCCTGCTATTACGTAATTTCCCCTTAAAAGCATCAGAATCACCTTATTCTTTGACATACTGTTACAGAAATGGTCCAAAGTATTATAGAGGAAGACTAGAAATATAATTTTAGGACCTGAAAACTCTTATGTGGGCCAAACAATTAATGGGACCAGCGTTTCTCTCCCCAGTGTTGAAAGTAACCTCAGTCTAAATGGGAGCTGGTAGGTTGCAGCTGCACACTTGCATGTCTGATTTGTTATATCCTCAGTCATTTACTTGGCAGTAATAATAAAATATCACAAAAAACATATTTTATGTATTATGTATTATATATGTATTTTATTTTAGCTGTGTTAGTAAAAGTTAGTTAGTAAGATTAGGAAACCCACAATGTTTCTGTAAAGGGCAAAAGATTGTCCTCTTGTTGAGCTACATATGTAAATATTCTTTATATACTGTATATTATGGAAGGTTATAAAGGGATCATGATGTTATGTTATGTTATGTTATGTTATGTTATGTTATGTTATGTTATGTTATGTTATGTTATGTTATGTTATGTTATGTTATGTTATGTTATGTTATGTTATGTTATGTTATGTTATGTGCAGTACCGGACTCCTCTCAGGCTCTGCCGCAACCTGGTGAAGAGTGCGTCCAGGGTTGATGGTAGACTTCAGCTTCTCCAGAACCGAACGAGCCTCCTTCTTCTCTGATTGGCTGGAGGTCAGCGGCCTTACTGGGTGAGGTCTGCAAAGTAAAGAGGTCAGCACTAGTATTTCAACACAGTATAAGTGCTTAGCAGTCACTTCAGATAACTAATCTTGTACGGTCAAAAAAAAGCTACAGTAGTTACTGTATTTTAGTTCAGTCAGCAGTTATAACTAAACATCACACACACTTCAAAGCAGATCAGAAAATCTGATGGAATCTAGGAAGAAACAGTAAGCAATATAGAGGATGTGTCTACTGGTCTTTGAGCATTAAAAACGGCAGTCAACAAGAAATGTTCTAAAATGCAAGTGCCGTGACTCGCTCGTTACTGGAGGATGAAATCATCTTGGGGGGAGGGAGAGACAGGGTTGGCTTATACTGTACTGTACAACAACAACAAAAACAGCAGCAAGGAAATCAGAATACAAGCTAGAATTAAAGCTACTTTGTGACTAGCAGAAAGAAGAGCCGGGGTTCTGAGATAACAACTTCATGTTTTCTCTTGTTGCTTTTATCATTGAATAAAAGGGTATAATTAAATGGCTAAGTAGCTATGACTCTATGGTCCTTTGCCTGTTTGTTTCTAAGCCAACAAACATGATCAAATCTATTCATTTGAATTCTAAATATGAAGTTTTCTCTCCTGTATCCTATCCGCTGTAAACATAAAAGATGGTGCACATCTAACAAAGTACATGCATTATTTGTTTCCAGAGACTGAATCCAGGTGTGCCACTAGAAATGTCCCCTGAACATCAGTGACACAACAAATATCCATAATTCCGGGCATGCCCAGTTTAACTCTGTCATCTTATGCTTTCACCGTCTTTACCCCCAAGTGGCGCTTCTGACTAAGTCGTCTACTACATACGTTATATGTCCAATGTTGTCAATTTCATTGCCGTTATTTTTATCCAAGTCTGAAACTTTCAGTTATCTGAAAAAAACATCCGTACAGGAGAAATGACAGTTGGCTTTCACTTAGTACTTCAAGATATCTGGACATAATGTATCAGGTGGTCAAAGTAGCAGCAGAAATAGCTAAATTTAGGCAGACAAAAGCGAAGAAAAAAAACAAATGTTCAATAGCCAAAAAGAAACTGAATAATGGGATGAATAACATAAATGTGAAGCAAAGCCAAAAACAATGCAACAGGTATCATCCAACCACTTTGGATGAAAAAAAGAACTTATGAAGGCATAAATGCATTTAACATCAAACAAGCCAGGCTAACGGGAAAAACAAAGCAACCAGAGCAACCAAATAAAAACAATTTAGTGTTTTGTAGTGTATGTGGAAATCTACAGCTTGTTACTACAGCTTGTAAAAACCTACATATGTCATATCCTAGTGTGAGGATTCTCACCTGCTCTCCTGACGGGGCAGGTTGCTAGCTGGCTGAGTCTCCTCAGGCAAAAGTGTGTGCCGTGCATCGACCAGGGGCTGGTCAGTGGTGGAGGTGGTAGAGTAGGAGGAGGTGTAGGGGGCCACAGCCAGAGTAGTGCAGCCTCCAGCACTGGGCCCCATGCTTGAGGGATGTATGGAGGGGCAACAAACAGGGGTAGTGTGGAGCGTAGCCTGTGCACCGGCTGACAGGGAGAGTGTACTAGGGATGGGGGGAGAGGAGGGTTCTTGCAAAGATTGCCCAATCTTTGACTTTGAAGGGGATCTCGAGTTTGGTGCTACTTTAGCGTGAAGGTCTTCAAAACTGATATCAGAGGATTTTCCTGTTCCTGTGTTCTCCTGTGAAGATATTTGTGATGTTGTAGTAGACTCGTTGTGATGTGTGGTGCTATCTAATGCCAGTAAGGAAGACAGAGCTGATTTAGAGGGCTGGTATGACAATGGTCCCTCACGGACTTCTGAAATATTTTGAACGAGGGACAAGAACTGTTCAAAATCTCTGTCTCCACTTTTGTTTTGGTTACTTGGGCTGCCGCTGCTGTTCTGTCGGGACACTCCTTTTGGTCTAAAACGTGCACTAACCACACCAGTAAAGGGCTCCCTCTGGTTAAGTGTGGCTGTTTCAGCTTGTGGATTTCCGTTATCATCAAAGTCCTTTTGTGTCTTTTTAAAATCCTCCACACTTTTTGATATTACTTCTCTGGATTCAGTTTCAAAATTGGCTGCATTCGACGTTTGATTTTGTGACGACAAAGCAGCGATCTCTCTGCTGTTCATTCTGGAGTTACCATGTGATGCCACGTTATTTAGTTCACATCGACAATCATGGCAATTGTCTTGGAGAACTGGAGAGATTTTGTACAGTTTGTTAGACGATGCAGTTATTTCAAAGGAAGAGTTCATCTCAGGTATGTAGGTGTCCTTTAAAGTGAACATATCCTCAGGTGTGCTCACTGTCTCTAGATGGTAAGCTGCTATCTGTAAAGCTTCTGGCGGCTGTGGAAAAGTCCCGCTCTTGATGCCTTTGAGAGTATCAACTACCTCTGACTGAGAAGAGCCATCTGAATCAATGAAACCAAAATCTGAATTATTCACATTCATGTTCAGATCTCCTGAGGTTAGTGAGAGAGACACATTATTGTTGATGCATGTGGTTTGAGGTGGATTAGACTCCATCTCCTCTACTGGAGTGGTTGTGATATCTAGTACCTTTGCATCTGGCTCTGAGGGAGTAGTAGATGACATGTTCAAAAGAGTTGCAACAGATCTCTCACTGTCAAGAAGTATTTTAGGTCCTGAGTTTATAGATGTTATCTTTTTTCCAGAAGTTTCTTCAGCGCTCAACGATAAACAATTTACTTTGGGTTGTCCGTAGTTTCCTCTGCACACGCGTCCATACAAGTCTTGTTCAAACAACATCCCTCCCCAGCGGTCGGTTTCATCTTCCAAAGGTTCATATTTAAACTTTTTGAGCTTTTCTTCAGACATGAATCCTGACGAAGTCATATTGGTGTATGGCTGAGAGGGAACACTGAGGGAGTCGGAAGTCTCGCTGCTGGTGTGAGGGTCTGGAGAGATACTGTTTCTTTTGCATTCTCCTTCTCTTCCGCGTTGCAGCGAGGCTACGCCAGTCTGTGAGAGGAGGTAGGCTTCTTTATGGACAGCCAGCTCTTGACCTCTGTGCAACCAGCCGTCAGAGTAAATCTCATTCACTGACGTTCTTAAAGGTTTCCTTGGAGGCAAAGGTGGAGGCTCCTCTTCACATGTTTGCAGCTCTTGTGCATGATTATTGGTGTTGTTATTAACTGGAAGATAACTGTGTCTATGAGATGAAATAGGACTGGTTCTCAGCTGTTTCTGTGGAAGACCCCCTATAGGTGAGTTGAGCCTGCTGGAGGCAAAGGCATCAAACGAGTCATCCCATTCTTCTGCACTCTCTGACGTGCATCGAGGGGCGGAGGGGTTTGCTGTGGCTGCTCTGGGTAGTAATGCAGGGAGAGATGTCTGCCTAGCTACTGACCTGGGGCGCTCCCGCTTTATGTAATCCATATTTGTAGCTTTAACACCATGAGCAGGGCTGGGTGTGCAGGGCTGGGAGGGCAGAGTAGTGTAATGAAAGGGGGAGGAGCCGGATGAGGAGCAAGGCGCAAAAGGAGGGGACCTCTGTGACTCTTCTGCCATGAGATCCTCAAAAAAGGGATTGCGCTGCATACGTGGGGGGAAAGGGTTGGAGGGGGAAATTGGGGTTGAGGAGGGAGAGGGGGTGAAGGGATTGGTGTGATTGCAGTGATCAGGTGAGACATGACCAGAGGGAGAGGTAGAGGGAGAGGAGCACTCAGGGGGTACAGGGGAGCGAGGAGGGAGGGGAGGGGGTATGTCTGAGCTGCTTTCTACCTTAGGAGAAACTTCCAGCCTGTAGAGGAAAATAGGGCACAATAGTCCTCGTAGTTAATGATGTGCCAGGTTACCAAACGGGGAACATCTATCTTATACAAACAGAAAAGAACCAAAATACTAACTGACGTTTCTGTTACCTAGAAAAGTCCACTAACATCAGTACATATCAAACGGGCCAAATGAAAGAATTATGAAAACAGTAACTTAATCAAAAAAAAGCAAAGCACATTTGCAAAATTATCAAGCAAAAATAAAAATGCATTGTAGCCATTCCAGACTATCTGCACTGGCAGCTTTTCTGCAGGGTGAGCTCATATCAACATGGAATGATTTTTTTTGCATCCTTCTGCAAGTGCATTTTTCAAAAGTGATGTTGCATCTTTGATAGAGAAACACACGTTGATAAAGCTAATGGAAATGCTTGAGTGCTATTTGTGAGGGAAAAAATGTAGTATGATATGATGACACTGCATGGTCGCAAAATGGAGTAAACTATGAACTACATCTATTCCATTTTCAAATGAGCATGGAGCAGAGCAAACACTGAACTCAGGACACCCAGCTGAAACACGCCTCCCATGTGCCTGTTGCTGTGTCTGGATAGAAAGTGGATTCATCAAACACTGTGGAGCCCAGAAAAAAACCTGAAAATGACCCTCACTCACCTTGGCTTGTTCTGGGATTCACCGGAGCCAAACCAGCCTCTGAGCCTCCCCTCAGATGTCAAACCAGCCTGGTTCAGGTCTGACTTAGCTGGCAGAGAGTCACTTCTCCCTCCAGAGAATAACGTCTTTCTCAGCTTCCTCCCTTTGTCGGGTGAAAGAGCAGCAGAGGAGATGATGGGCATCTCTGCCTGTATAGGGCGACCCCCCATCTGAGCTTTCTGGATTGGGGGAGACGATGCCCGAGATTCCTTTTCTTCCTCCTTCTCATCTTTCTTCATCCTGTCAAAGGACCAGCGCTGGCCCTCGGCAAAGGAACCTTTGTCCTCGCTTCTCTTGGTGAGATTCTGCAGGGAACGAGAGAGCGGGGAGCACCTCTCCAGCAGGTCCAGCTTGGGCTGGTGGGCTCCTGAGGTCTTTGGAGTCGATGGCTCGGAGTCATAGACGTGGCTGCCATTTATACACAGGGAAGACTTGGACTGAGTCATGGTCTGACCCTTCAGAGACTCCACTGCAGGATTTGATCGAGGGAAGGCTGTCGTGATCTTACTGGCTTCATCGCTGAAGGCTCGCTTGTGTGTGAGAACCTTTGTGGTGTGCTGGCTGGTGAGCACTGTTGGAGGGAAGGAAGAACTGGGTTATTAAAAGTCTACACCTTATATTTTTATCTAAACACAAGAAAATCTGGGAAAAGTTATTGAATCTGAGGGAGACGCTATCAGCAGGTTTCAGTTGAACATTCTGTTGCTAGTAGGAACCACTACTGACAACAGTTCCATAGGAGTTTAAGGCTACATTTACATTGCTAGGTTTTGGTTTAAAAACAAAAATCTTTTGTTACGTTTACACCTCACATTGATACTGCTCTGGCGTTTCAGAGCCCCTAAACCGGAGAAATTTGAAAACACTTCTGAACCCCATTTCGATTTGGAATTTCCAGGGGTTGTGTTGCAGTTTCAATGGCCGCAAACGGAAACCTATGGCAAAACCAACACTGACATCAACATTACCATGGTAACTACCATTAACAGGCGCATTATACATGCTGCCTCCTTTTTACCCTGGCACGTGCATGCCCAGTATACGAGAATGTTGATGAGATATGCGGTTTGGGCGCGTTAGTTTAAACGGAGATTAGTTCTTCTACTGGAGCTAAAAATACTTGTGTGCATGGAGATCGCTTTTGACTCAAAACTCCGCTTAAAAACCAAAACGTAGTAAATGTAGCCTAACTGACATATTGTTACGTCCACCATTTTCGTCTGAAGCTAATGTGTTGCTAATACAACATTCTAAGTAGCTTAGTAGACTGTTAAATAAAATATTTTACTCTTTTTTACTTTTACTCGTGTGGACTCTACATCTTAACTACATAAAATACTGTGTTGTACTTCCTATGGAGACTGAGGGCCAGATGTACGTACATTTGCGAATGTAGCGTTATCAGCGCCATGGCCAACCCACAGAAAGCGCACGCTGTGATACTTCAGCTTACATCGTATTTACCAAACCTGCAGTTCATCGGGCAATCAGCGCCTTTCTCCACCCACTACACCGTAAATTGCGCTGTAGCAAAGCATTAAGTACTTGTGCTATGATACAGCTGAGGGCAGACTGCGATATTCCCACTGCTGATGCTATGACTGTTTGAAATGATCCTGATGCCAATATGTGTAATGTAGCGAGGAGTTTAACAACTGCTGGAATGGAATGTGAACGCTGAGTCGGAGATTCAATGTCATCTTTGATTTCTTCTTTGAATGCATATTGCATGGCTGCTTAATCTGTAACGCTTAATGATTTTGTGTTCACTCAACTGAAAAAGTGTGATCCTTGTGGCAAAAACCCTTTCAGCTCATCTCCTTGGCCTATGTCTCCGTCTTGCTCGGATTACTGCTGCCATTTCACCAGGAGGCATATGCGAGGAAACCCACTTCCAGGTTTACACCTGCTTTTAAGAGGCGGAGAATTTTCACCGCAAAATTGAGGTACGCTGTCACGGGTGGTTTTTGTACATACCGCGGAATACATAATTAGGTGCACTTTACGCTTCCCCTCCCATCTCTTTATGGGAAACTCCCACTTTCCCCTTGACCCTCCCATGGATCAAGGGCATATGCATGTGTGGAAAAACGCAATTTGCCATTTTCAGTTCACGCGACAGGCAGTCTGCGCTTTTACCTCAGTGCTGCCTGTTTGTAAATACCTTGCCATGCTTTTATGCGCACGTTGCGAAACAAATACGCCTGAAGTGGGCGCAAAAGCGTTAGTACATCTGGCCCTTACTGTTGATCTTTCTCTGGTGATGCTTTATTGGAAGTGTGTTTAGGTTGTTGTATAACTTCATAGTGCTCCTTCTCTATTATGAGGTATTATACTTGTTTGGTGCCATATGGTTTGGAAAATTTAGAAACAGTGTCGCTATTACATAGTTTGTCTACCAGTTGGCACTTACAAGGTTATTAAGTCCCACGCAGTCACAATTCTGCAATATCCAAATTCAAGGGATCCTTATAAAAGAATTTTAACTTATTTGTATGTGTGGTTATGTTAAAAAACAAATATAAGTCTATATTTGGTTAGAATACTTTTAAATCTCAAACACTTGTATCAGCCTCACCATCAAGCATAGGTTGAACTCTTACTTGTGGTAGGTACAGAGGGAGTGATAACTATTTACTGGGGTTTTCCAGGTAGAGGCGGTAAGCCACCCAGATCCTAGTCTATATCCACGACGTTCCACTTCCGGGATTGTTCTCGTTCTGCCGGAAATTCCGCCGGATGTCACTCTTTTCAGGTGTCCGTTTACGGATGTCCGTTACCTTCCGCTTCCTTTGTGTTGTAATTTTAAACTCCGGTCGATTTATGAGGACTATGATTAACTGCTCCTCAGATCTCTGCAGGGTAAATCGAGACAGCTAGCTAGACTATCTGTTCAATCTGAGTTTTCTGTTGCACGACTAAAACAACCTTTGAATGTACACATGTTCCACCAAAACAAGTTCCTTCCCGAGGCTATTTTGCAGCGGTACCGTGGCTCTGCTCAGTGCTTAGCACTGCCCAAGACGATTGCTTTTAAGAAATGCCAATAAACCAGAGCACTTTTTTCTCCCATTCCGGATTGCTGTGTGGACTAGCCAGACCCTCCTCCGCAGCGCTGTGGAGGAAGGTCTGGCAATGCAAGACTACCTAGATCCTGACTTGTCCTATTTCCCAGAGAGTTGTCCCGCTTCTGCTTTAAAACACTGTGGGAATGTGATTTATTAACAGGCAATATGAAAACAGTCACCAGCCTTCATGTCATGAACATATGAATTATTTCAAAGCCTACCTTTTTTAGCTAAATCTATCTCTCCGTAATGGGTGTCCACTCTCACTTTGCTAGTGTAGATAGGAGAGCTGGGAGGGTCTGACATCAGATCCAGGCTGGGTGGAGGGCCGGGGTTATCACTGGCCATGGAAGACACACTACTCTCTGAAGCCAGCGATGAGCATGACCTGGTGTCAGATGACTTGCGCAGCCTCCCTTTAAAAAAATCTTTCATTTTGTTCCTCTTCTCCTCTGCTATCTCCACATCTCCTCGTGACTCTGCCGGCCCTCCGTCCCCCTGCTCTCCAAACGGCTGCCCCAGGTTTCCGGACAGGGCGGCAAAGCGGCCTGGCACAATGGCTGAGGAGGACTCCATGTCCCCCCTCTTCCTCCCCGTGACGCGATCCTTGAGCTTGCCAAAAGCAGAGCGAGGTTTGTCCTTTATGGTGAGGTCGAACATGCTGGCTGTCATGTTGTTGCGAGTGAACTGGACTGTTACTTGAAGTTCACCACGTTCCTTTTCCTTTCTACCCGCCTTAGAGTTGAGCTTGAACCATCTGGAGCCACAAAAGAAAAGGGACAGTCAACATCCACACTGTGACAGTCACTCTTATATCACTGCTTTAAATAAATACATTACTTTAGCAGGATATCTGAAGTGTGATGCTATCTGTTTAAAGCTAAAATCAGAGGTCATGTGTAATCGGGCCTTTCCCCTGCAGCAACAAAAACATTGATTTCCTTTTGGCAATGCTTTCCACATATTACATAATCTGGAAATACTGCTCGGGGGACTGAACTCATAATCTTTGACAACATACAGTTTTTTTAAGCCTCATAGAAGGAAATCACACTTCTAATTCCTCAAGGTCTAGCCACCGATGTGTATGTGCAATGTCAGACAATACTGTATGAAGATTCAACCAATGGAATCCTCCCTCTGCTACTGCCTCCTCAACCCTCTGAGTTGACCAGAGAAAGTGTTGTAGAGCCAAAACTAACAGCAGGAATTCAGTGCGAGTTTCACTGAGCGTAGAGAGGGAGTATGAGAGAGGGCGTATAGCCCACAATTAAATCCAGATGCGTTGTATTGCTTTAGTGGAGATGTTTTACATATTACTGGGGAGTCTTGTTGCGTCACCTGCGGCACAACTGAGGTATTCAAGTACTCACAATCAGGCAAATTAAAAAAGATTCAAACCTATTTCAATATACACTACAGTAACAGTAAAAATAACTTACTCTTACAGTATGTAAACTGAATTCACGTTCTTACTTTGGGGGAACAGTACAGACCAAGCTACGCATTTTCTGTCATAGTTCATTATCACGGACATACCTCGCATGACCAAAAAACTTCCAAAATATTTCCACTTCCCTGCAATTTTCAAAACACAAAGTGATGAACAACCTTTCACTCTTCCTCACATCCTTGTGCTATTTATATCAGTGCCTTGATACCAAGTTCACCAGTCTCACTTTGGCAGGTCTACATTTCCAAAGCTATTGCCAGATAAAGTAACATTGTGGAATACCAGTTACTGGTTACTATATTTAAAGGAAGTACTGAAGAAGGCTTCAGTGTCCTATTAGCCAAAAATTATAATTGAGATGATTTATTCTTTGTTCTTGTGTTGTGAGCCAGCAAATGTACTGAACTTCAGTAGCACTTCCATACACCAAACTTTCCAGTCTCATTCCTATCTATCTCCTGAGGGTTTTTACAGAGGGGTACTTTGTTCATATATCATTCATAGCCTGATTTATATAACATTTTATTCCTAAGAACACGGCAAAAATGTATAATAAGAGATATCCAAAATTCCCTCTGTAACAAGAATTTTGAACCTGGCTTTACACAATGATTTCTGTTCTGGAAATGTAGGCTATGCAAATTAGTGCATATTTAATAAGATAATGCATAATTTGCATATTTAAACTTAACATTTCAGAAAACTTGTAATACAAAAACAATTGCCTTGAAGCGTAACTCTCGCCAAAATGCAACCTAGGGTGTTTTTGTGAATGTACCCGACTCAAACTTTCATTTAAAAGCATAATTAGGACGGAAACACCACTTTTAAGATTTACCGTATTTTAGTTTTTCGTTCAAATGGCCAGGGCTAGGGCCACTACTATGATAGCATCAAAATCACTATTTTTTAAAACACTAAGAAGGCTCGACACAACATGAAACTTTGCTCCAAGTATCACCAGGGGCTCTACACATGAACTCGAGAATATTGAGAACATTGTGTACACAGAGTTTACTAAAAAGAAAGGTTTTGAGCAACTCACTGTAGCTGTTGGTTTTTCTGGTCGCCGTCCATCCAGCCAGTCAAAAATAGTCGAGGGAGGAGCGTAAAGATGGAAAGCTCCTAAAGTTTAGTTCCATATAAATGCACGGATAATTTGCTGTTTTGTCGTTAGTGAAAAACAATATTGACCTTGAAGTTGAAAAAGGAGCCTCATATAAGAATGACATTTCCTCCTATGGAGTCCATTCATTCGCATTTGGAGATTGATACTTTTTGACTGACAAGATGGCGGATAGCGTAAACAACAACTGCTAAAGTTTTTTGTCAGTAAACTCTGTGTACACAAACAATGTTCTCAATGCTCGAGTTCATGTGTAGAGACCCTGGTGGTGCTTCGAGCAAAGTTTCATGTTGTGTCGAGCCTTCTTAGTGTTTTAAAAAATAGTGATTTTGATGCTATCATAGAAGTGCCCCTAGGACTCCCATTCAAAAGGCCATTTGACCAAAAAACGAAAATACGGTAAATCTTAAAAGTGGCGTTTCCGTCCTAATTATGCTTTTAAACAAAAGTTTGACTCGGGTACATTAAAAAAAAAAAAACTAGGTTGCATTTTGGCGAGAGTTATGCTTTAATGTAAGTAATCAACTGAGGAAGTTTCATGGTGATATATATTAGGGCAGTGGTGGTCTAAAGGTTAGAGATGTGAGCTTGTGACCGGGAGGTCGTCGGTTCAATCCCCAGACTGACAGGATAAAATCTGGGGAAAGTGAATGAACAGCGCTGAGGTGCCCTTGAGCAAGGCACTTAACCCCAACTGCTCCAGTGGAGCTGCTCAGTGGCCAGCAGATCAGACTGTGGTGGTACTGGGCAGCTTCCAGGTATGAATGTGTAACTGTGTGAATGTGATCAGGGTGTTCCTGCAAAAGAGAGGCTGCCTCTCAGTGAACCTTCCCTGAATAAATAAAGGTTAAAAAAAAAACCTATTCACATGAAGTGATGTACATTATTGCATCACTAATTATAATTCAGTGATGTAATATGATTCTGAAATAGGCCATTCCGCATAATGAGTACTTCTGGCATTTTAAGTATATATTTTGATGCTAACACTTGTGTACTTATACTGAAGTAATATTTTGAATGCAGAATTGTTACTTGTAACAGAGTATTGCTACTTTTGGTAAAACATCTGTGAGTTCTTATTCCACCACTGTCTGTGCATCCCAGTCCAACATAAAAACACAACATCACTTCTATCTTCTGTGTGAACAGTCAACTACATCATGTTTTTGTCACAAAGTATTTGAGGATACATTTAGTGCAATATAAAAGAAAGTGCTGTATAAAAGAAAATGGGAGATGTGCATTGTGCATAAAGATGGAGGCCTTCTGGCTAGAATCACTACTTGTTCCACAGTGGAAAATGCATCTCATGTTGATTTGCAGTGCATTGTGGGAACTGCTTCTGGAGTACATAAAGGGCCAGCATTTAATGAACTTGTATGCGTTTAGGGTTCAAGCTAGCAGTTTTCTGTGTCATCCTGCAAAACACTACCACGTCGGATTTCATTGTTTAACTCTCGTCCTCTCTTTTATTAGCTGCTGTGTTGTGGGATTTTGGAAGAAGGTGGTTGATCATCACTATGAGGAGATCATCAAGGCAGGAGAGAGACGAAAACTACCTCCAAAATTGGCTACTAAATGAATTACATCATTTGAATGAAGGACTATATTAAAAGCTGCATATCATTCTCCTTTAATGTTTACTAAATAACCTAACAATATAATATCCAAAATTATGTATTTAAGTACTGTAGGCTACTTAAGTACAATTTTGAGGTCCAGTTATAGAATAGGCTATATATTATTCTGAAAGGTGCCATTCTGCATAATTATAGCCTACTTTTACTTTTGGTAGCCTACTTTAAGTAGGTGACATGCTAATACCTTCTGTACTCTGACTTATTTGAATGCAGGACTTTTATTCGTAACAGAGTATTTTTACACTGTGGTAGGCTATTGCTACTTTTACTTAAGTAAAAGATATCTGACAGCATAGCCTACTTCTTTCCCCACTGTCTGCCCCAGTCTGACATAAACATAACATGACACATGACTTCTATCTTCTGTGCGAATAGTAAACTGATAAACTGCATGGTTTGTCATGCAGGCTTCATTAAAATTCAAACACAACCTACTCATCTCGAGGACACATTCCCTCCTGAAATATCCTATCAAGAGGAATGATGGTTTGGCCGAGAAACACGTCAAGTCCGATAAGCACCCGGTGCATGACGGTGAGGACCAGGTCCCCGCTCCCCGGGGGGTAGGCGCTCCGGCCGCCGTCCTCCAGGATCCCGGGTAGCAGCTCGAAGCAGCACTCCTCGCTCCACTCGGGCACCTCCGCCTTCTCCACCAGCCCGGTGGTGTACTTCTCCTTCCCCACCTGCATGATGGTGTAGAGGTAGCGGCTGCCGTGCTTGCCCTTGGTTCGCAGTCCTCTTGCGCGGAGGACGGTGACATTCACATGAGTGGGCACCCATCGCTGATCATCGTCCAGATCTATCAGTGACATCATCTTGCACCGCTACACAAGCTGCCTGTGTATCCTTTAATAATCGTAGGTTCACTCAGTCTTTATCAGTTGCTTTGGAGATCATCCCCTTTGTGTTGCGCAAGAGTTACCGTGCTGCGCAAAAAACACCTCTGCAGAATATCTCCAAAGTCCGCGGAGCCTCTGAGGGTTTACCCGAGGTCAGTCTCCAGACAGCAGACCGCGCCTGTGCTCAACTGGAAACTCCGCGTGCCATTTCCAAATCCAATCAATGCAAACCAAGTTAGGCGAGCTGCGTGCTGAAATCATCCCGTGCTCCGTAGTTACATGTGTCGCATCAGCTAGTTTACTGTACTGTATTGAAATCTGCTCGTTGTGCTCACGGCCCGCCCTCCTCTAGAACAGCAGGCCCGCATACAGTGA
Source organism: Sander lucioperca (assembly GCF_008315115.2). Taxonomy (NCBI): domain Eukaryota; kingdom Metazoa; phylum Chordata; class Actinopteri; order Perciformes; family Percidae; genus Sander; species Sander lucioperca. The sequence continues at coordinate 26,606,218 of NC_050173.1, read as the reverse complement.
GAGAGATGCCGCAGAATTAAAGAGAAACACCCAACCGATGCTTTATCAGATCTGCCGACACACAGATACATGCTGTACGCTGCTGCTACTGCTGCTGAGAGAAGAGATCTGCATTTCAGCAGCTTGGCTTTGTGTGAAACAGCAGTAAATAAAGTCACTTAAGTTTATGGGCGGAACCCTCAGTTAAAACGTATTCCCAGCTCGTCTTTCACATTTTTGGATTTCGAGAATTATTCCTTCCAACCAAATAATAAGCCTTAAAAAGACTTGAAAATGAAAAATGCTAACCATTAGACCCTTTAAGGCTGATCAATCATTTTAATGCTTTTATTTAATGGACACAATTCGGTGTTTCACTTTCATGGACAGACCTGTGCATTCATTTTAAAACTACATTCTACTGTAGTCCTTTATAGCTATTGGCTGGAGAACTTTTGGACTTCATCAGGTTACTGTCATCCTTGCAGCTACAACCCCACCTGGTGGCGATCAGTGACAGTTCAGTGTGAAGGAAATCAGTACAAAAGAGCAATAAGGTAAGAGAGCAACTACAAACACATATTGAAGACTCCCATGTGGAGATGCTATAGTCACATCCTGCTATTTGTTTCTAAACTAATAAAACATATCAGCCACCATCCGATCCAATGAATCTGCTGTAACACTGAGACAGCCTCAATGTCAAATTCCACAGCATTTTGGCAAGCTTTATCAAATAGTATTTTTTTAGTTTCTGAAGGGGGAGTCACTCACCTACATTTGTTTGGACAGTTGCATATTGCATTTTTAGTAATTGAAGAGAGGGTGTCCTTTGTCTTTTTCTACAGCAGCTCCCACCTTCAATAGCTGCAATATTCAGTAAACAGGACACATTATGTTTGTATACCATCTTAAATTCAATAGGCGCCTTTAGTTATTAGTCAATAGTGTTATATAACTTTGAGATATTGTGGGGAAGGTGTTGCTGTTTTTGTTTTTTCTTAGTCGAGAGGCGGATCCAAAGGAAATATGACTACTACTGTATTAAACCTAATGTTCAGCCTCCGCTCCACACAACAATCATTTTCATAAAGTCCCTTAAGGGCTATGGATTTCTGTATTTATGTTAAATCACCAGCAGATGTTGTCTTACACACAGTGGAGCAAAGTAACTTAATACATTTACTCAAGCAAAGTTTTGACATACTTGTACTTGAGTATTAAAAACATATGATTAATTTAACAAATAAGAAGCAGTGCTATATTCAAATATCCACCAGCATCTTATAAAATAGTTCAAATGAGCTCCACCTCCACCACATATAACATGAAAATGTTTCTTAGGTGTCTTCCGGTATTAACCAGGTATTAACCATGTTTTATATATATATATATATATACTGTGTATATATATATACTGTATATATATATATATACTGTATATATATATATATATATATATATATATATATGCCTACTGTATATATCATTCAGAAAGGGACCATCCTGAAGGACATTTACTTGTCGCAGAGTATTTTTACATAGTGGTGTTGCTATCTTTACTAAGTAAAAGACATGAGCACTTCTTTGACCACTGTTTGCAAATAAGTGAATATCCGTACAGTACTACATCAGGAAAACTGATTGTTGTTTATGGATCAGATCCCAAACGTCCAATGGTTACTCTGTATCAAATGTGAGTGGAAACATTTAAAATAGGCACTATATGCCATATTTACTCAAGTGAGTCAAAACATATTTTAACTAGCCAATGCATCACATGGAGTCATAGATTTGATGCTATTTAATGACAGAAATAAAACTTTACTGTAAATAAACACTTTTGTCCTGTTTGAACTGATCTTTCTTACTTTTTTTAAATAACAAATGTCTAGAATAATGCCATTTTTGACAAGTTTGCCTAACACTTTAAACAGTAGATACATCGATATTCATAAATGCAAGCTTTCAACTTCAGTGCTTATTGTATTTATTATAAATAAAAAAAACAACAGAAGCTATTAGATTTGTAAAAATCCTACTGATGTTTCACAGTGTTGATAACAGCCACTTTGAGGGAGTAAATACAAATAAATGCTCACATTCAGAACAGTAACACAACAACAGAATCCAACTGTTTAAGGTTTCTGTGGCACTTTTCTACTTGGCTTTTAAAGAGAGAGACGTGGTATTTCAAGAACACCTCACACAATACTGTACTTTATATTACACATTTACACAGCACTGTCGACGTGGCAAACTGACATAATAAATCTGGTACATTCAAAACGTAGAAAACGGTGTCATGATGTGATTGAGGACCAAATTAAATAAAAACAAAGTCAAAGAATAAGAATGGTTAAATACTGTTCAAGGGCTCCTCCCTGTGGGACGGCTGTAGCCACAACGAGACACGTAAAAGTGCAAATAAGAAAGGAGTGCTCCACTTGGGCCAACAACCCACTTTGTGATTACGTGACTGATAACACACTTGACTTGAATCAAGTTTAAGGCATTATTATATGGTGTCATTAATTCATCCGGAGTCAAAAAGTCTTCTCACTGATGCAAAACTAAATGCAATTTAAATGCAGTTGAAGACTTTTTGCAACAGGATGAATAAAAGAATCTATGATAGAGCAAAGAAAGTTCAGAAATTAGCATAAAATAGAAACAATCTTCTTGGTATTTATCCACTGTGTTGTTGTTGTTGTTTTTTTCTGTAAATCTGCATTTTATTAATTTTATTATTTATTAGAATACCTTCATTTAATGGAAGAAAGATCAGCATTATATCGCTGCCATATAGGCCTACAGCATTTTAAACAAATTTAGGAGACCTCTTGTAAACCAGATGTAAGGAATTCTGCAGTTATTGAACTCTTAATATCTTTGACTGTTCTGCAATATGACGCACGGTTTTCTTTTCAGTTGCATATCTTGAAATCTGCTGCAGGAAGTTCAAAACAGATCAACCACTTTTTCTTTTTTATAACTTGACACATCTGAAGTTAGGGTTAAGAAAAATAAGTGCAAACACTACAGGTAACAAAACATGATTTTCTTAGAGGCACTCCTACTGAAGGGTTGCAAGTAAAGGTGCTTCGCCAATGACGCAGAATTTGGCAGAAAAATATTAAATGCTACTTTCCGTGATGGAGGGCGCAATGTCAGTGATGGATGCAATAAGTCTCTAACTTGGGTGACATTTACAAAAACAGCTTCCTGATGACCTTAAGGTAAGCGTGTAAATTGAAAAAATAAACTCACTGGGACTCCAACCCAAAACACAAAACAAAACAAAGTCCACTGATAGTGACACACAGCTGCTCAAAACAGCAAACCATAGAAAAAACGTAGCAAGTGGAAGACTGAAATTTTAAAAGTTTATAACACCTTAAGAGTCAAATATTGACTAAAACAAACAAAGAACAAAATTGTAGGTATAAAAATGGCAAAACAGCTACAAACTACTCAAACGTCTTCAGCAAGACTGGAGTTATATTCTGTATGATAAACTTCTTCTGGAATGTTTTCTTCACTGTGTAAAGTGACAGGTTCAGGTCAGTGTTTTGGGATATGTTGTTGTACAGCTACATTTCCGGCATTTGTCTTTAATCTCTCCTCTAACTTCAGTCCGATTGGCCATTCTGGCAGCCTTTCAAATACAGTTCGTCCTGTGACAGATGTCCATCAAAGCCGTCCATATAGAGGCTGCTGGTGCTGCTTCCGCTGCTGCCCAGGAACGTACCGACCGCTCGGCCCTGACGAGCGTGACCGACGGCATCACTGAACACTTTGTTGATCTGCTCCTCTGAGGGCATCCACCAGTCTGGGTTTGAGGCACAGTGCATCCGGATGAACTCTGGCAAGAAGATTTTCAATAAAAAAATATATATATATATTTTTTTTAATAATTGGAAATCAAAGCACTCCTTGATTTGTACCAGGGTTTCAAAAAGCATGAGGTTTTGAGTGTGACACCACAGGTGACATTCACATTAAAGGCAATAATGCTCAATCTCTTATTTATATGATCATAATTGAGATTTTTATGATAACAATGTATGAAATGACAATGTGACAATATGAAACCTGCAGAGAATTATCACCTGAATCTGCAGCAGCTCTTTTTCAATGAGCTTTATAGAGAGTTTCAGTTTCTCATTGTTTATGTCAGGCCCACAACATTACTGTTTTAGGTCACTCTCACTGCTCTCATAGTGTTGTTTTAGACCGCAGCTGGCAGCTGTTATAAGAGAAAGAGCTCTAAAAACTGACTGGACACTAAATGCTCGGCACCAAACAGACAGCTGACAGACACAGTTGTAGACTAGTCTGTGAACATAGTGGAGCATTTAGAATCTAAAGAGCCAGATATTTCCCTCAAGAGTTGGCAGTGACCAAACACAGAGCTAATAGAAGAGTGAATGTTAGACATACTTTGATCAGATGGACATTAAAACACAACTTTAAATGATTGATCATGTTGCTCCGTAACTGCAGGATGTGTAAATTAACACGTTCACTATAACTTAATAGGTGATGGTAGGTCAGTGTTGTGCTCACAATTTGTATCTGCTGCCCCCAAAGTGGCCGAAAAAATACTGTTATTGCAGGTTTAAAATAATAAATGGTGAAACAGTGGAAATGAATGAAATAGTAGTTACGCTCAAGGCTAGAGTTAGACCTTTTCTGTCAGTGAAACACTTTGAAATGCCTTGTTGAAAAGTGCAATGATCAATCGGCGTAGGAGAAGAATAAGAAAAGAAAAAGAAAACGTGAAGTTTGATCAGTTGAATCTGATCGGTTACAACTAAAAACACGAATGGACCACGAATGTATCAGATCTTAGACCGACATAAGTCAACAACATAAGTCTCGGTTTAATGTTGTTATGAGCCCATAAATAATGAGCTCACTTGATAGCTACTGCTGCTTTTCAAGTCTGAAACATAAGCTGTAAAAGTGGAGTAGGCTACTCTAATAAGCATGGCACTACATCACTCAAATGACACAAACATTTTATACGTAGACAGAGCTTCTGGCTGTAGGCAGAGCTGCCTGGAAGACGACGTTAGGGGCTTAAAACACCAAACACCGATAATGTATCCCAGACTGAAGCACAATGCAAACACTCTTCTAACTCAACAGACATTTTCCGGCTGTGTACCTCTGAGGCAGCTGACTTTGACGGGGTTGAGTGGTCGTCTCTCCAGGCCTGGATCTCCTGAGTGGACCGAACGCTTCCTTTTGCCCAAACCGCAGGAGAATTTGAGCTCGTCCGTGGTGAAGACAAAGCGAATCAGGTAGCGCAGCAGCCGCCTGCCATCTTTCTTAGAGGAGTTGACGGCTTCGTCCCACTGCTTATTAGAGATGAAGAGAGGGTAGTTCTCCAAGAGCTGCTTACTGCCCTGCAAGGAAGAGGAGGTCAGATGATGTAATGGTCAGAAGGCGCTCAGTTATGTCCACAGCCTGGCTCCAAATCTGACTGCATTGTCTAGTTTTGTCAGATTTGAAATTGACTTTTAACCTTCTTTTAGGGTGCACATTATCTAATGTCAATTTCACTAATTTGCTACCACTTCCTGTTGACTTTACAAGCAAAAAAAATACATGAATATACACTGAAATCCTTTATGTTCTCAAACAACAGAAATGCTTGAATAAAAACACAGACCTCAAAGACTGTTTGCTGCTCTTCTTCCTGCAGAGACAGAGTTTGCTTTAATTTCATATTTTCACACAACTTAACAGCACAATTAGCACAATGAAGAAGTTACTGATGCGGGAAGGATGTGATGTTGTATTTTTACACTTAAATATACTGTATGCTACTGATCACATATGCTTCAAATAGCTGTGAATAATACTGCTGCTTGTTTCCTCACCTCTGTGAGCTGCTCCTCTGGCATCGGCTGGACCAGCTGGTTGTGGAACTCAAGAACAGTCTTGAAGTAGTCGAGAGCCTTTTGACAGGGAACTGCATAAAAAACACACATTACCATAAATACAAATACACTGTCAAAATGTCCTGCAAGCAAAGATATGACCCATCTTGTGTTTAATTTAACAATCATGTGCAGATCAAATTAGCCGTTTTAGTGCAATATAGGTTAAGGTAACACAGGGGAGCTCAGTATGCTTTGGGGAGAGCAGAAAATATAATAAAAATAGATGCTATTAAGACTGTTGCCGCAAACACTGTAATGCAATTAGAGAGTGAGAGCATGCCACTCTCTGAAACTGATGACAGACAAAAACTGAAGTTATTAAGGTGTAATGATGATAAACTCGTGTAGCTTTGGTACTGATTAATGCATTAGTATTTTTACTAGATATACTGTATACAGACAGATACAGATGACTAATTAAAAAAAAGAGCATGAACAAATGAGTAGTATTAAAACAATTAGTTGATTAATCGATCTACATAAAATTAATTGGCTATTTTATTGACTTTAACAATCATTTTATCGTTATTGTTAGCCATGCTAGCGCTGTGGCTATAGGGATGGCAATGTTGGTCGGTTTGTCCACCACTCCTGTCCAGACTGAAATAACAGCAACGTCCACGTCAAGTCTTTGAGATGTGACTTGAAACTTGTTCAGGTCTATCAATGCTTTGTATGAAAATTACAAGAGCACAATGGTCAAAATCTCAACCAAGACTTCTTTTCTTAATGTAAACAGGACATTTACGGTAATGAATCAACGCCTCTGTATGTGTCAAATAGTTAAATGAGAACACTCAAAACTGAGGTGAAATTGTGCACAAAGCTCCATGATGAGTTCCTGTCTGTTTGGAACATTGTAGTGTTTCTATACATCACTGCTCCGGGTTTTGATCTGACATCTTTGACATCTCTGATTGGTCACATTTAAAACAGGATCAGTGCTAATCCTGAATGTGACTATGCTGCCTTATTATCATCCCGTTAGCTTTTCAGAAAAAACAGTTATGATTAGGCATCTGTTATCTCTGTATCTTTGACCCATCCCAAAGAATAGACCTCAAAACCCTGTGGATCCAGGCTCTCACTACTTTACCTGGGATATTCTCCAGCTTGTTGCGGAGCTCCTCGTTCTCCTGCTGCAGCGAAAGCACCTCCTGCTCCAACTCCAGGCAGCGTGGACAGCAGCTCTCCTCCTCCTCTTCCTCCTCAGGCAGTGTGGACGAAGGGTGGCCGTACGACTCTGACGGAGTCGGTGAGCCCCAGCCTCCCAAATTATGTCTTGGAGGAGACAACCCTGAGCCGGGCTCTGCCAACGGACACTGCTCATCCTCCAGACCGGCAGCCAGATGTTGCTGCTGCTGCGGCGGCGGCCCTGAGAGCAGATAGTTCTGTAGGGAGTCTGTGAAGATGCGAAGAACGGCAGAGGTCTGTTGTTGGTTCAAATGGCTTTGTTGGGCCTCCTCTTCTGGGTCTGTGGTGGAAGAGCTCTCTTCAGGTTTGGTCTTCCCCAGTGAGGAGCAGTGAAGCCCCTGTACCGCCCCTGGCCCCTCCTCCAGCTTGATGTTGGAGGTGAAGGAGGAAGAGGGCTCCAGGAGACGGCCGTTGTTGAGGAGGCTGAGGACTCGGCTACACTGCTGGGCAAAGGCATCCAGGATGAGACGATTCTCTACGGCAGAGAGAGGGAAAATCCAGAGGTGAGAGACAGTGGCGCCTTTAAACAGTGTCAGTCATCTTGTAGAATGTTTTGTGATAGAGCGATGTTTTCAGAAACATATTTTAGTGTACTGTTTATAATAATAATTTATACTCTTTATTGATCCCCAATGGGGAAATTACAATTTACACTCTGTTGTTATTACACACTACATACAGACCTGAAACACACACACACACACACACACACACACACACACACACACTAACGGAGAGATGTCAGAGTGAGTGGGCTGCGACTGCTGAACAGGCATCCTGGGGGATTCGGTGCCTTGCTCAAGGGCACGTTGGCAGTGCCCAGGAGGAGGTGAACTGGCACCTCTCCAGCTACCAGTCCACCTCCGTATTTCGGTCTGTACGGGTACTTGAACCAGTGACCCTCCGGTTCCCAACCCAACTCAACATAATCTTGATTCATATTTGATCAGCGCTGCCTAGTTTGACAGTGATTATTTTTTCACAGATTATCAGTCTCATGTAATAATGTCAGGATAAACAGTTTGTATATTACAAAATATGACAAAAGATATTTTTATAAAAGTTACCTTACCTTAATACTAATGCATCAATGTGTAAGCAGCATTTTACTGATAGAAATAGGTTTTTGCTATTTTGGACTGTTATCTAATATTTGCTTTTATTGTGTAATATTGGATAATTTGACCTCTGGGCCTCAAAAACTTGTTTAATTAACACGTGTGAGAAGTGTAGAGGGGACATTTTTGGATCTGCCGACGGAACTCAGACATCTGAAACGTGAAAAGGGGCCCCAGCTAGACATGGCTTTATTAAACTCAAATCATGTTTTTTAATGCAAAACTGAAATCTGAAAAGTATCCAGTAAGTTACCTCTGAATTGTAGTGAATAAGAAGCAGAAAGTAGCATAGAATGGAAGTACAAGTACCTCAAAAGTATAGTACTTAAGTGATGTAGGCTACTGCTGAAACTTAAGGAAGTTTCCTATTGGAAAGCAGCAGATACACTTGTGGAAACAATGTGAGTGATTCTATGTTTAGTCCTTACTGGTTTTGGTTCTTTCTGCCTCCCTTTTCTTTCCCTTTTCCTGCCAAAGCGTTCCACATACAGTAGGCTCCTGCTCATAAATGTCAGCTTGATTATGCTGATTTATTCAGATGTCAATAAATTCTAAAGTCACAGAATCTGCTGTGACCAAACCCAGCCGAGCAAAGAAAATCAGCACAAAGCTATTGTCCAGAAACAAGCCTCAGTGTACAGTTTCCCTGGTAGTCTGGGCACGTCTCAATGAGATGATCTCACACACACCTTGGTGTAATGATTATGAGTCCACTGTCCTCACACAAACACACACACAAATATACACAGAGACAAAATGAGTTCTAGGCGGCTACTGCTGCGTTGCCACTCGCTCAGACGTGTCTATCAGCCTGGCGCAGATGTGTTGCATTTATTAATATGCGTGCTGTCTCTGTTTACCCGTCAAGATGTATCTGATATCATTCGCATGCGCCCCCCACCCTCTTCTCTGCTCTCACCAGTTCTGTGGCACTGTGAGCTGAGAGCCTCATAAAATTTCATTAAAAACAACACGCTCGGCAGAGGCAAATTTATGAGCCCCATTTATTTTAATCACAACTCTTTGGGAACGGCATTTCAATGCAATTTGTGTTATTGTGTGCTGAACTGATTGCTGGGTCCAGGGGTCCCTGCTGCCTCTCTTCATGAGAAGTGCATCAAGTTATTTATTTTTTTCCCAGCCATGAGAGGGACATTAAGTTGCTCCCATCATGCAGATACAAATCACTTTGATGTGTCATTAACAGTAAGAATGCATGGCACGTTTAGCTGGAATTGGATCATGTGTAATATAAGCAGAGGAAATATGGTTTTGTGTGATTATTTCATAACTGAAATCAGGACCACATGCTTCCCAGAAGGGATGCAAACAATGGGTCATCAACACTGAAACCTGGGCTTTATACTTACAAAAAAATCAGGCTACTCTTTCACAGATTGAAGTGGGTTAAATATATGAAACTAATGCCTATTTCTAGATTAAACCCGTGATACTATGCACACATTTTCCAATTCTCATGTTGGTCTAGGTGAGTTAATACAGTGCAACCTGAACTCAGACTGAACACTCGATTGTCTGTAAAGCAACAATAACCAGCAGCAAATCGAGACTCATGCTTCCAGCAGTGATAAAGAGATTAATATCTGATTAGAGGACGAGATGTAATGTTTAATTTCGTAACTGCCAGGATTAGGTTCATTGCTTTCATCTTAATGTTAGTTCCCATGGACCCGCCCTCCACACGGGGAACACATTTCTTCCTGAGCCTGCACAGCCCTCTAATGAACTGCAGCTGAAGAGAAAAATTAGCATGGAACAATGTGTTTCAACTGGAGATTGTGAGGGCCCTTCTTGCACACACACACACACACACACACACACACAAGTAAACACACATAGACAGACAAGCACATGCACACTGGAGATTCAATCATGGCTGCTCTCATTACAGCAGCAAATCAATCACTGCTGACAGGAGAAAGAAGAAGGAACTGGAACAAAAACATGAAGCTCAGGTAAACAAAAGAGATGCTTGATTTTAATGACATATTTTTTTAATCTTCCATTCAAGTTTATTGATACTGTAGAAGATTTATGCTCAAATATCTGGGCAGCAAAACCCCAAAATATACACTAGAATCCAGACAATCTGAGGACATGTAGCTCAGAAAAGTCTCAACATCCCAAATCTAAATTAATAATAGGCCTACTTAAAAGATGGAGCAGATCTCCACATATTACCAGGAGTCACCACTCACTCTGAACAAGTTTGAAACACACCTGAGCTGATACCATAGGTGCAGTCTGGAGACAATCTGGGCTCCGCTCTGCCGCTGCTGGCGCGCTGCTGCTGGGTACCAGGAGATGCTGCCGCCGCCGCTGAGGTGGATGTCGGGACCCTGCTGCTGGGCCTGTTCTCACATGGGAAACGACCCTGCTGCTGCTGCGTCGGGTGATGCTGTTGGCTGCTGCTGCTGATTGCGACGCTGGTTTGGTGGAGCTGCTGCAGACGCTGGTGGTGGTGGTGATGATGGTGCGGCTGGAAATGATGCTGCTGCTCGGGATGGAAAGTGAAGTGATGTCCGTCGCCAAACAGAGGCACCTCGACCATAGCGGACCTGTCAAAGCGCGACTTGCCCGCCGAGCGTTTGCTCTGGAAGGTTTTTAGGGTGCTGTACGGACCCCGTTGTTGTCGGCACATCTTCGGGGCGCAGGGCCCTTCATCTGCGGGCTGCATCTCTCCCTCCATCCCCGCCAGGTGTCACAGCGCGGCGGAAGGCTCCGAGTCGGTACTGTGGCGTGCTGTTGTGACAGGCAGCTGATGACTGTAGGACCAGATCCGTCACTGTCTGGCTCGGTTTCCCTCACACACACTGTGTGAAGGGTGGGCTCATTTACTGACAAGCCGCCGCTCCAATCCCCAGTCGGGAACGCAGATACTGAGACTCCTCCAGAGGGAAATACAGGCGGGACTTGTGCGCCGCTGCCTGCCTCCTTTGTAGCCACCATCCACAGAGAACAACGAGCGCTATAGCAGTTGTACAATCTGGAAACGAAAAAAACGCAGAATGAAATTCTACAAATGAAAAGGCAGAGGCCATTTTGCCACTGAGCTCAGAGCATTAATAGAGCAACATGAGCGCAAATGAAAGAAAATGCCACCTACACCATGGAATCCAGGCTACTTAAAACAAGCAAATTATCCAATAGAAAATACTTAGCTTTTATTTAGCCTATTTTTGTTTTCGCCAAAAAATTTAAAAATGTAGGCCTAGGCTATAGCCTATTGGATCAGTACAACGGAACAAAACAACAACAACAACAAAAAGGAAATATAATCTCATAGCCTTTAATTTTGTTTTATATTTCGGATCCATAGTTAGAGGCCTGCTTTTTTAAGTAGCCTAGGCCTATAGTTAGAAGGCAAACTGTCATAATTTATCTCATGTTTTAAATCCTTTATAGTTTAAAGGCTGGTGTAGCAGCTGTCTGGTAGCCTGCAGGCCTAAAAGTTTGCAGCACCACATGGTGGCGCCACATCAATAGGTTACAAACAGAAGATGTAATAGATGGAGGAATGAAAAGACCTGCTGCTGATTAACATAAATATTTTTTTCTCTCCGTTTCAACAGCCCAGACAGGTCGGTATTTTTGCTTCTGTGTAATATCAAAATACATGCAAGTGCTTAGTCAATATTGTGTGTAGACACCAAACTGAACATGGCTGTATAAGCTAATAATGAAAGATTTATAGGCCTGAAGGAATGGTCTGAATAAAAACATTGATAGGCTGATATAATAACCTTTAAGTGGTGATTTTCATTAACGACCGAATCAAACATTTACAGCAAATAACGGAGCATCTGAATGCAGTGTCAGACAGACAACAAGTTTGTAAATTATTCTGCAAAAAGTTGTAACTTCCTCTAAGTTACTTCCTCCTTGAATTAGCCATAGGCCTAGGCCTACATATTTATTCACATGCATTAAAGTGAGCCTGTTACTTTCACTGAACAGAGGCTTTATTGGACAAAAAAAAGTGAGAAGTAGGCTATAGGATAATTATTTAGTTTGGTTTGTTTATTCTTCAGGGACTACACTCTCTTCTTAACGGAAATATAACGGAATTAGCTTAGAAGCCTAATTTTCACCTGCAGTGCCTGGACAGGTAACATATTAAAAAGACACTCCACAAATACAAGCATAAACATTATAAATGCTAAATAAAAAACGAGTCATAATGTCCACAAACTGAGTCAGTCTGGTATCTTAGCTTTAGCTAACATTAGGTCATAGCAGACCAAGTAGCCTAGCCTACACCTGTATTCAATTTAGCAAAGGTGTGCATTATTTCTTATGGATTCAACTTTTCATTTGTTAGGAGGATATGTTTACGTAGTCTCACTTTAATTTTTTTTCTCTGAATGATATGGTTCTGTTTGTTTTTTTTAGACATTGTTTGGTCTTAAATGTAAAACATGATTTTATTCAAATCTATACGCTGCTGCACTAGTGGGTCTCCTCTCGGACAGAATAAACTCGGTAAGATCATGTATGCATGTTATTTGTGCACCTTTGCGGTTATGGGAATAATCGGCACCGCTGCGACCACTACCACCACCACGTGAACGCGCACGTCCGTTAAATGGGGGTTACGTGCGCGCGTGCACAGCTAGAGTCACAAAAGCAGCAACTCTTCAGTGAGGTGGGCGCACAACTTCTGCACCGACACTAACAAACGACCGCAGGAGCAACTCGATTAGGAACAAGAGAAACCAGGAGCAGATTGTTTGACATGTTTCGATGAGAAGAAAGTTCAGTGATGATATTTTAAAAAGTGACAGAAGATTCAGTTAGCCTAAGGATTTTCTCACATTGCAATTTGGGAAACTTTTGGCTCAAAACGATTTGGATGGTGTAAAGATGACGGTAACATAGCTTTACACCTCTGGATCGCTGCGTTTCTCTTTCAGTGAATTCGTCTCAATGAAGAGCCTCTAACCCGGACCGACACACTCGGCGGCCGGGAGCTGAAGCCCACAGGACGTAAACCCCACGGCTTGCCGGGATGGTGCGCCTGCTGAACTGCCTGCTGCTGGGATATCTGACCTGGAATCTGCGGATATCGGACGCACAGGGGGAGTACTGCCACGGCTGGCTGGACGCTAATGGGAATTATCATGATGGCTTCCAGTGTCCGGAGGACTTTGACACCATGGACGCCACCGTGTGCTGCGGCTCCTGCTCGCTGCGCTACTGCTGCGCGGCCGCGGACGCACGGCTTGACCAGGGCAGTTGCACCAACGACAGGGAGGTGGAGAACACCGAGTTTGCAGCCCGTAAGTTTAGGAGTTTTAAACCTACTTACTTGAAAAAAATGCTGTTATCAAGGTTTCCCCAAAATGCAGCATTTTAGCAAAACTTCACGTGAAAAGACACATTAGTTCAGAGTTGAATTAGGTTGGGAACAAACACCACAAATACATCATGTATAAAGTCCTAAATCAATGGTATTTAACCTAAATGAAATTATAAATAAAGTAAACAGATGCATACACGTTTAGTCTAATTCATGGCTTATTCAGTCTGGTTGATCTTTAAAGTAGGTTTGAAGAGGTCAGAGGTCAGCTGAACAACATCAGTAAACACAGAAGAAAGCAGGTTTCAGTGCCTTGCTCAAGGACACCTCGGATTCAAACCATCAGACCAGACAGACTGTGTCGTGTGAAATTATGAGAAATAAGATGCTATTCTGAAAATTTGGTGCATCTACTCAAACAAGACACTAAAGGTCTCTTCTGTGGGACAGCAAAGGACGACATTTGCACTATTAAACACAACATGTTACTGTGTGTTAAATTGTTTTTTTTTTTTTTAAATCCCTGCAATTTTTTTTCCTTCTTAAAAGTAGCCTATATGGTCTGTTTTAGACAGAACGTTGTTTGTGTGTCACCTTTTATGCATACTGGCGTTTTAAGGTTTTCATGCCTTTCCAGCGTTATTCCACTAACATTTCCAGCACCTTTTTCTCTCAGCTTCTGTGGCTTCATTTGACCTGAACTCACTGCAGATTGCTATCAGGATAAAAAGGAAAACTAGAGGAGTTTTTGATGACGCGGCCTGTCAGTCACTCAACAAATGTTCTTTAAACAATAACCAAAGAGTATAGAAGTACCTCTTCTATACTCTTTGCTATAACTCTTTACAAATTCTTAAGCAGAAAGTTGCACAAAACTTAGTTAAGATTAAGTTGGATCACAATGCAGGAATGTATTCAAAAACTTTTACCACACAAGCCGGCTTATTGTGCTGCCAAATATTAAACACATTCACTTTGACTTTGGATTTGCCAACCAAAGTTATCACAACACAGTGAGGCAGCAACTCATTTTCTTTGGCTTCTATAAACCTTTAACAGACTCAAAGTGTTACATTAACCCACTGTTAGTTGTGATATCTTAATAATCGGTCACTTTAACCCTCAACGTTTTCTTTTTCTTTAAAAGTTTTCTTTAAATTTCCCGAACTGATTAACTATGGGGCTTTAACTGAATGGACTGTGTGCTCACAATTTCCTATTTTTTCCCTATCAAAATCGCTGATTTCCTCCCAAAGTGCAAATGGGCTTCACTGTGTAACTTGAGCGGTTTGTGTTTTCCACCAGGAATGGGTCTGCTAGGTTTTGTTAATAATACTATGAAACACTTAAAAGAAATATTTGATTAATTAAAATAATGTTTTAGCCACCATAAACAGCAGGACAGGCTGCAGTTTTTAGCGACCAAAAGGTTACTTTAACAACTCTATAAGCACGACATACACATTTATAATGCACTTCAATGTAGTTTTAAGCAGATATGTGTTTAATGTATTAATGTTATAACTCCTAAGCATCCATAAGTGGAGGCTGCTGTATAGACAGACAAATCTGCTTAAAATTAGATTATAGCGTCATACAACACTCATTAGATATTTGTAGGGCTGCAACCAACAATTATTTTCTTTGTCAATGAATCTGTCAATCATTTTCTCGATTAATCAATTAGCTGTTTGGGCTATAAAATGTTGATCAGTGTTTTTCCAAAGTCCAAGATGACGTCCTCAAATGTCTTGTTTTTTCCACAACTCAAAGATATTCAGTTTACGGTCACAGAGGAGTGAAGACACTAGAAAATATTCACATTTAAGGAGCTGGAATCAGAGAATCTTTAGCATTATTCCATAAAAAATGACTCCCACCGATAATGGATTATCAAAATAGTTGGCGATTAATTTAGTATTGACAACTAATGGATTCATATTTGTTTGTATAGTGCTATTACATGTTAAATAGTGGAGTTAAAGTAAAGTGTTGAAAAAAAAAGTATTTTATTTTTGATTTATTTAGTTTTTCTGAACGATTTTCAGCTATTCAGTTTTTTTTTGTGTCTTCAGGGCAGTGAATGTAGAAAATCAGAACAACTATGTTGGCTGTTTTGTTACATGTAGACACATTATAATAACCTGCAGCTTTCTGTCCCATTAAGGTGCTTCCCATAATTGATCCTAACCTGCCTGTGTCTCCTCCGTCCCCAGAGCCCATCTACGTGCCCTTCCTAATGGTGGGAAGCATTTTTGTTGCCTTCGTCGTGGTCGGCTCTCTGGTGGCCGTCTACTGCTGCACCTGCCTGCGGCCCAAGCAGCCGACCCAGCAGCCCATTCGCTTCTCTCTGCGTAGCTGTCAGGGCGAAACCATCCCCATGATCCTCACCTCCGCCCCCCCGAGCCTCCGCGCCCCATCGCGACAGTCCAGCACGGCCACCACCAGCTCCAGCTCGGCTGGCGGCGGCAGCTCCATGCGGAGGTTTTCTCTCGGAGGTCAAGGGCAGCAGCACAGCTGCCTGGTGTCTGCCACCGTCTCCTCGTCAGCCTCCACCCCCACCCAGACCCCTCAGACTCTGCCTCCACCTCCACCTCCCCCCTACACATCCCCACCAGCACCCATGTCAGCAGGCATCCAGCACTCGTTGCCCTCCACCCACACTCAGCTACATCTCCACCAGCCCTCCATGCCCTCTCAGAGCTTCCTCTTGCCACAGCAGTACTTCTTCCCCCTACAGCCCGACGCCTTCTCAGCGGCCAAAGGCTTCGCTGACTTCGGACAGAGCTGACTAGGCTCCCAGCAGGGGAAGTAGAGGGAATACAAGATTTGTACATGGTTGGCTGTGAGCCTGTGAGGATAAACACACTACAACACAGCTGGTGGTGTTTGGGTGGAAGGCCTGGGCCGGCTGAACGGACACAGAGAGCGCGACAGGAGGACAAGGGATAAAGTGCGACAAAGCTGCCTGGCCTGAGGCGCTTCCCCCTTCTGCATCACAGGACACATCAGAGTTCAACAGACCTGTTAGACGCAGCAACAGTTTTGAATCTTGTGCACTTTTATTTTATATTGTAAACAGACCTCATTAGCCTTATATTTTATTTTTTACACCGGCTGTTTTTCAAGGTGACAGCTTACAATACAGACTAAAATCTATCACAAACCTTCCTCAAGAAACAAAAAACTGAAATATGCACAGGCCGACGGCACCAACACTGTAACTCTGAGCATTGTTTCATTTTTAGAAATAGATGTTGGAAACCAGGGAAATATTGTTTTTTGACAATCGCAAGGACCTCTGAAAGAGGGGAGGACTTGATACACAAAGGACATTTTTATTTAGGAAGAAACTGACTTTTATAAGATGTTGTACAGGCATTATACCCAGAGTAGGGTTGTCATATTGATTCCCTAATTTACAGCAAATAAAATGTTGTCTCTCAGTACCTTCTGTGCACGGATACATGTGAAGTCTGTTAAATGATATTTTTGTGCTCTGAAAGAAGCCTCATCATCACTCAGACAAAAAAAGGAAACCGGAGCGGTCGGGCCTGCACAGCAGCTCACTACCTGTCGCTCATTCTTGCGCCAGACTTCACAGCAGGAATGCAGCGCTGAGATCAGTCATTGTCAGTGTTCAATGAGCATGGCATGGTCACAGCGTTAAAAACAACTCGCCCCAGAAATAGAGGTTTGGGTTGCACCAACAGGTATAGCAAAATCTCCACAAAGACTGTTCTGTTCTCCAGTTATCTGACTGTGAAATAGGCTTGGCAATCAGTGTGTCATGAAACCTGTTCAGTCTGAGGATGTCTGCTGCAGCATTCAAGTCTGTGCTGTTATCACCGGACTGTTTGATCACAAAATAAGACTTGACAGATTTCAGTGTTAACTTCTTCAGGTCTTGTTCATACTCATGGTTGTCAGGTCGAGCTTCAATTCTCACATTCCACGCTCTGCTTATAAAAGGAAAATACAAGTTGTGAACAAGTTTTGATGACATTTCCTAAATCTTTTGGATAGGTATAATGTTTTTATATCTTCGCCAGGTTTCCAAGTT
The DNA here is from genome assembly GCF_008315115.2 of Sander lucioperca. Taxonomy (NCBI): domain Eukaryota; kingdom Metazoa; phylum Chordata; class Actinopteri; order Perciformes; family Percidae; genus Sander; species Sander lucioperca. The sequence continues at coordinate 26,588,590 of NC_050173.1, read as the reverse complement.
TCCAGTTTCTTTTCCAAGTTAGAGTCCTGATTATTACTCATGCTGAAGGCTTTTACTTTATTCTGTCTCAGATTTCACAGAAATTACAAAAAATATCTGGGTCCGAAACTTCTGAAAACATTCTTCTCATGACAAAATCCATCAAGTATTTAGGCGATCACATACTGTTAACAGTGTATGATAGCGATGCTACAGTTTGTATTCTGGTTGTGTGATAATGAACTAAATATAGTGATGAAAACACGCTAAGACAATAACTTCTCGATTACCAATCAGCTGGAGATTGCACAGAGACAGGAAACACACCCATCGGATACACCAGCAGTGTATTTGTCACAGTTGTTAGCACTGACCATGATTTCTGATCAAAAATTTGCCTTTGTGGCATTATTCCTTTGTCAGCAGATCAGTTTGACATATTGCAGTAATGGAACAAGAAGAATCAAATGCAAAATATACGTAGATACACCATCTGTTTGAAATGACTTCTGATTTACTTCTTGAACCAACTTTAGTTTAGTTGGCCACACCGTAAACAGATGAACCAGTTTTTCTTCAATTATAGTTTTGGCAAACTAGCTGGTTTTTTGAAGATATTTTTAGACATGTTATGCTTTATTTAGATACTGTAGTGACAGAGAGGAGAGGGGGAAGACCTGCAGCAAAGGACCCTGGGTAGGACACCAACACTGGGGTAGTAAGGAATCAGCCGTTTTTTTTCTTGATTTATTGTTTGGTCTATAAAATGTAACTTGAGTCACTTAGAATGATTCTGGGTGTTTATCTACATGAACAGATTACTGTGTGATTGGGATCACAGACAGTGTAAGGTCGACTAAACGCAAACTGATGTTTCTCCCTGCCTTTTCCTGTTTAGGTTCCCACTGTACTGTTTGTCGCCACACACCAGCACAAGACGACAGTGATTTCAACCCTGCAAATACACAGAATAATAAGCAACGAAGTTCACATTGTTCCTCCATGATTGTAAAGTTTATTTCAGTAGTCCTTCATGGCAGTAAAAGACAACACTTATAAGTTTGCAGTCCCAACATGCAGAACAATCATCGAACAAAATGACGGAAAAGAAACAAATATTGAAAAGTAAAGTTAAAGGTGCGTTTTTTTCTCTTTTGTAAAGTGATCAACACTTGAGGGAGAATCAAAGTAGTACAGTTAAATATTTCAGAGAACAGTTTGTGTTATCCATTCATGCAGCCCACGACTTTCACAGACAACAACGCGTGTTTGATGTTTTCTGAAAAAAGAAAGCAACAGTCCAAGCCTTCCACAACGACGACATCCACATTCAGCGGTTTGGAAACTTTTGACAAGATGACGACCAATTAAGTTTTAACACTAAAGACCAGCAGAGAAAAATAATCACTAACCCTTACTAAAGAGCTTTCCTGTAAAGCATAAGTACACTACATAAAGAAAACAAGTTACAAACATGTACACTCAAAAGAGAAATCAAAAACTGAAATCAGATAATACCAGATGTCCAATAGTGGAAAGGTACATTGAGTGCATTGTGCAACATCTCCTGTTGAAGCGAGCTGAGCATCAGAAACTCCCACAGTCCAGGTTGAGAGTTTGACCACACACACACACACACACACACACACACACACACACACACACACACACCGTACACTAATGCTCACATTTTCCCCAAACGGGCCATGCATCAGCACACAGTAGTACACCATAGTTATATCTGGAGTCGTGCAGACGGACAACTGGAGCAAGCTGCACACACACACACGCACACACACTCTCTCTCACTCTCTCTCTCTCACGACAAAAGAAACACACCAGGAGACACCAGAAACTCCCAGTCTCACATAGAGGACACAGACATGCAATGCATATATAGACGTTATCCACAGTAGAGGTGACACGCACAGACACAGACACACACACACACACACACACACACACACACACACACACACACACACACACAGCACATGCACATGCAACTAACACACACACTCGCACACACCGTCAGAGATTTGATCTCCCACAGGGAGAAGAAAGCAATCACACAGACATTTAGTCAATTATAAATAAAACAAGCAACAATATTAATATTAATGACAAGACATTTAAGAAAGCTCAGTTTCCTCATTCGATCTATTCTATCCTGCCCGTTTATCAGAGGAAGAAAAAACTAAAAGTTACAGACAGTTCATTACAAAGCCAGTCAATGCAAAATTCATACATTTCCAATATAAAAATACAAATCCACAAAATAACTATAGAGACAAAGTAGTTTCGATATTGTCGTGGAGTTTTCCTGGCTAATATTTCTCTCTCCCTTAAGCTAATGGCACTTACGTTAGAAGGATAAAAGCTAAATTTTAGGGGAAACACTATCACCACTGTAAGCTCCAACAAGACCATCGGAGAGCCTCCCCATTCACTTCTGCAGGAACAAATCTTAGTTTATACATGTGCCACATGCACTCTGTACTTTTCACATTGTAAAAGTGCAATACTGTGGTGGGGAGACTGATTTTGTCTTCAGTAGGTGTGTGTGGAGCACTGGTCTAAGCTAGCGGGCTAAACTATTCTTGGCTATCTTTGTCTTCTATGAGGGAAAAGTTCTACATAGGCACCGTTGTGATTGTTGAAACAGGAGTGATGTGTGGAATGCAATTATTTGTCGAGAGCAATGCTTCTGCTGTACAAACAGTGGAAACAGGACCACAGTGAGTTGCAGGAGGCGACTTATAAACAAAGAAATAAAAAAGAGAAAACATAAATAAAACCAGAGACGATATCTACAGACTTTTAAAAATGAAACTAAAAAGAAAGTTTTGAAAGAAACAAGGATGAAGGCATGAGCAAATGTAAGGCTTTACACAATAGATGCTTCCTTAAGTGCAAAAAGAAAATATTACAATGTCTGCTCTGAAGTGGTCCGTTTAGTGCTGGAATACACTCAGGAGTGTGATTAAATTTGGTTCATAGTTTTCCGAATTCACTAGTACTTGGAAGATTGTATTTACGACGGCTCTTTGGCAATCTTTTACAAGTTCAAAGCCTCTAAAACTAATCATAGTTCAGTGTTTCAACTTATTTAATAACAGTGTTTAGGAGTTTGATTTTAATTTAATTTAATGATTTAGATGATTTTCAATAGAGGAGACGTTCACATCAACAAACTGAGCGAGAACAGTGAAGAACTTCAGACCACAGACTGCTAAGAAAGCACAGTGCTCATCATGTCTGCTGGACACAAAACTACAGCTGATAGTGAACACAATTTGTTTTGTTCCTTGTTTTTTTTTTTTTTTTTTTCCTTTTTCAAAGACACTCTGTCCACCTCCAAAAATCCCCTAAGTGCTGGAGGCACACACTCGCGCCTCGTCTTTCCCCTGCTAAGCTTCAAATATCGCCATTAGAAACGGCTGTTGTGGCACCCGATTGGCCGACCAGAGGGCCGGCGGCTCACCACTCGTTGGTCCTCTGTTTGGTGGTGTCGTATGCTCTGATGACATCTGACTGAGACACCACTCCGTTCTCGTCTTGAGAGAAGGCGTAGCCATCTGAAAAAGGGTCGAAGCAGTTAATACTGTGTACTTCAGTGATCCATGTAAGAAAAACTTCTTAGAACGTATAAAAAACACACACTTAAAACAACTGAATAAACAGAATAAACAAATAACAAAACACATAACTTAAAGCAATAGTTCAACATTTTGGGAAATCGGTTTATTTACTGTCTTGCCCAGAAGATCATTTCCACTCTCATGCCTGTCTGGTAAATATAAGGCTACAGCCAGAAGCCGGTTAGCTTAGCTTAAAGGTCCAGTGTGTAACGTGTTTAGTTGTTCATTATCAAAATCTGTGTTGCCCGTTCACAAACTTGTCCTTTTCATGAATATTTAGCACCACCATCAATTCCAAGTATTCCTTTTGGCTTGAAATTTTACATTTGCATTCGCATTAACTGGGGTAGACGCTCCATATTCATGCGCCATCTTGAAATACGTTAGCCGGTAAGGGACATACAGGACATACTGCTCCGCCTTTCACGTTTTCACAGGTGCTGCTAATGCTGCTAATGGCTATCATAGCTTCCCGGCCCCCGGCAAGTTTGAAGAAGGAAACATGGAGGACCACATGTATTCAAAATCCAAATTTCAGGAACAGGAGTCTTCTTCTTCGCCCAGAAAAAGAAAAAGGATATTGAAAAGAGCAAGAGACCGGCTTTTTGAAGCGTGAAGGCCACCGTAGCTGTAATACGTACTTTGAACTGCGTGGCGCGAGAGCGTTGATTGCGATATATGATCTCAACGCTAGATGGGAGAAATTCCTACACATTGGACCTTTAAAGACTGGAAACAGGGGGAAGCTAACCTGAAGCTAACCTAGAAGCTAACCTGGCTCTGTTGTAAACGTAACAAAATCTGTCTACCAGCATATCTAAAGCTCAGTGATTAACAAGGTTATCATGCAGCATACCAATTTTTTATTTATTTTTTTTCCCCAGAGAAATGGACGCTTATGTAATGCTAATACATGAGTGGCACAAACTAGGGCTGGGCTGTAGTTTCATATTCATACAGAGTGGTATCAATCTTCTTACTCTTGGCAAGAAATTAAATAAGCATATTGCCAAAGTGTCACACTATTCCTTTAAAATAAAATCATATGATGAAAATGATACAGTTAAAAGAGTTTAAACAACTAATCACAGCTCCCCCAAAAGTTGTATCTGTAGTATAACAGCAGCGCTGTGATCTAGCACCTAAACTTCCCTACAGGGTTTCTTTCTGACCTTTGACTCCTGACTCACCTTCAGGTGTCAAATGACTCGGTCAGTACCTGGAGGCCAGCGGGGAAGTTCAAAGGACCCCGCTGAGACGAGTGCATTGTGGGTGGGGGGAGGGGGGAATAACAGCGCAACATTTCATCATTTCATCTTTATCTCGCTCTACTGATCTCAACTCAGGACACACCACGAGGCACACGAGGGGAAGGACAGGAAGTCAACAACCAGAAAAAAAGAGGGAGAGAGGCATCTATCAGGGAGCTAGAGGAGGCTGGCAGTTTTAAGACGGGGTGAGGTTTGAATAATGAATAATGGAATTTAAAAAAAAAAAAAGGTATCACACAACAACGCTCTCATCCCCACCTATGAGACAAACAAAAAAACAAACTGATCAGACAAAAGACAGAACAAAAGAGAGAAAAATAAACAGAAAACCAAACCCATGCTTAGAGTATCATTGGAAAGTTTCCATTCTAACACCTGAGTTGTACTGCTGATACGAAAGCTATACTTCTTTGATACCCAACTATACACTTAGTAGTAGAAAGTAAGTCTTTCTTATTGTATATGCAGAGCCTGATCGAAATTTAAGTTTTGAAGTAGTTTGCAGCTGTCTGTGTTAATATTTTAATCTCAGCTGGATAATTAACGGTAAATAATACTAACATTAAAAATAATACTAAGCCTGTCTGTGAATCAGCTGCTGTAATTTGCCAGTGGCTAAAACAACGTTTATTATGAGGGAGGAGGAAAAAATATCTTATTACCAAGCTCCAACTGTAACATTAATCCTGTCTAAATGGAGCCTTAGATACATTAGTGTTGTCTTATCCTGAACAACCATACAAGAAAATCAAATAGAAATATATCTACATACATTGGAAAAAAACAAAAACTGTGATTTAAATCAGGCAAATTGTAAATAAAAGAATAAGAAAACAAGATTCTGACAAATTTTTCACTGTCAACTTTCAGTACTAGTACTAGTTTTTGACACTTTTCAGATGATAAAAATGTAGTGAGATTCGATATCCAGCACTGTCCAAACTGTATGTATTCATGTCTCTATCTCGCCATGAAAATAACTCATCCAACAGTTCTTATATGAGCAGTTTGTGAACGTTAAGAGACACAGGGACATGTGGGGCTGCTTGCAGACACAGTTACTCATATGTAACGCAGAGTATTTATGAAAAGAGGTGAGATGAGCAGAGTGTTACTACCTCCCGAAGACGAAGGGTGAGACGAAGGTTTTAGAAATACAGTATGCGTCAGAGGAAGAGTAATGACGCTCGATCTGTTCCCCTGACGAGGCAAAAGAATTGGAAGCAGATAAATCTAACGTGGATAAACTGAAGTCTTTTTTCGTTCCTCCGGGTAGGAGATAACTGACGCTTCCATCTTGAGGCACGTTTAGTAAAAAAGGCTGTAAGAGAGAACGAAATAGACAGAAAGAAAGATAACTACAAAATATTTTGTAACTTACGGAGCAGGTTCTGCTGCATGGAGTCAGACCGGTACAAACTGACTGTGCTCTTTTTGAAGACATTCTTTAGGAGCTGGGCCCTCTCCGTCAAACTACACACACGCACACGCGCGCGCGCGCGCACACACACACACACACACACACACACACACACACACACACACACACACACACACACACACACACACACACACACACACACACACAAAGAGAGAGAGAGAGAGAAACAGGCAGGGTGTTAGCAGCATGTTGAGCACCACAGGCAGAATTAATGAGCCATACATTAAGCCTGTGTCCAAGCACCTCCAGAGTGGATGGACCTGGCAACTGCTCTACCTGCTGGTAAAAACACCATGTACAGAGACAAAACTCTCCAGGCACAGGGGGGAAGAACAAACTTTGTGTGTGGGTGAAATATTTTTCATATAAAGCATATACGTGTGTACATGAGTCCTCTATGCATACATACATATATGGGTCTTCATACGCATCAACCCACTAACCCACCCTTCATTCCTTTGGTGAGGTGTGTGTGTGTGTGTGTGTGTGTGTGTGTGTGTGTGCAGCCTGCTGGGTCCGGGACAGCAGCCAGGCTCGGGGATCACTTTCAGCCAGCAGGAGATCTCACACTGATCTGCTCCATGTTGATTCCTGCTGCAGGCCTCAGGCCCCGAGAGCAGAGCAGAGCAGACCTAATTCAACTAATACCTTTTTTATAATATATGGCTTATAATATAGGAGCTCAAAAATGAGACATTCACTATTCCAGAGAAAAAAAGGGGGACATCTACTCGTATGACATGATTACTGATATTACAGTCAAACTCCTGCAATTTAGCAGCAATTTTAAGATTTCCCTCATCCCCATAGGAATATTGTTGGCAGCGGAGCCATGAGTATTTGGGAGGTTACAGATGATTCTTCCTCCAAGCTGATGTGGAGAATTTGTTAAAAATGCTTTATATTTTTTCTATCAAAATTATAATGTCTTATGTGGCTTATATAAAGGCATCGACTCTGTAGCCCTGATAGTGTTGGGCCATATGATGATATATATAAAGTGAGAGAGTATACATTTACATTTCATTATGCCATTCATAACTCAATACTGTAGCTCTCCCTTTTGCAAGTCTCTGGTATCCGGTTGCTTATTTACACAATGTTTGCTATTGAGGAAGCTAGTTGCTAGTTTGCGAGCGCAAACATGTCCACAGTGACAAGCCAGACGTGGACCAGGTAATTTTGGTAACTGCAGTTTGAATGTGTTATCACTATTGGCACATTACAGCAAAAAGGAAACAAAAAGACCAAACTGATAATTTATGTCCCATTATTTTTAACTTATAGGTTCATTTTCACAAGGATAATTCATTTTCCACATCTACTTAGAGACAAAACATTATGTCAATAAATGTGAAATGTAGATCTAAAGCGCGAGAAGTGATAAGTAACTGTACCTCTTTCCATGCACCACTGCTCCAGGGTCTTTGGATAAAGCCTCGAGCTCCTGCACTTCATCCACCAGGGTCTTGAAACACACCTTCTTCACCCTGTAAAGTAAACAATATTTAGAACAAAATCATAATATGACAGATGCTTTAATGCGATAGCACCTTCATAGACTGACATTAAAATACCCCACCGACCAATTCAAACTGCTTTCAAACATCAGGAAATAAAACTTTGCAAATTGCTCCTGACACCTTGCATCTGCTGTGGGCTGATGTCAACCAGACACAAACATTTCCCATGGAGCATTCACATAATATATAAAAGCTAGACTTCCTTGAAAGACAAAATTTCAGGGCAGGGATTTTTTTTCAGGAGATAGGAGAGATTCTGGAGGAATTTCCTGTATTGGAAGTGTATTGGAGTGATGATGAGCGAGGAGAGCGCAGAGAAGACTCACACTTTGTAGGCAACGTCAAAGACCAGCGAGGTGACTGGGATGAAAACCAGGCCCGTCCAGAAGACCCCCGAACAGAACATCATCTCCGCCTGTCACACACACACACACACACACACACACACACACACACGTCACTGTAGACAATGCAGAGTTCAACACCTGATCAGATAAAAAGAAGAGCTCTTCAAAAGAAGAAAACACCTGATAAAGAACAGCACGTATTATCCTCTTTTGTGCCACATAATTAAAAACATACATGACAAAAGCAGCCCAAAACAAACAGTTATATTGTGGAAATAAAGAGGAGATGAGTCCAAATAACTTGCTTAAAGTGGGTTAATCCTCTGTGACCAAATGATACCATGATTTTGTATGGATCTCCTCCACCTCTCAGCCCTTCGGGGCGGAGGAAGTACCTGTGAAGCATTTCAACAGTGGTATCTCTTTCACAGGAAAACAGCTCAACTGTTTGCAGTGTTGAGAGCTCCTGTCAATACCTTACAAAACACAGGACCGGGATCCGAAGTGCTTTTAATGATACATTCAATACAACAGCCACCGAGTGTAAGAGAAAGCGTCGTGATGAAGCGTTGTAAAGAGCTGTAATTATCAGAGTTTAAGTTTAATACTTCCATGTTCCACTTTCAATGTTTGTAGAGAATATCCACATAGAAAGCCACAGAATTGTTTTGTGTGATTGCAGTGAAAAACAATTCTGAACACTGTAGATTTTCCAAAAACTTAAAACATGTATAACTAATTGCCATAATATGACCCTTTAAACAAGGGTTGTTAAATTATCCACAAGATCCCTGTGGTTCTTTGTTGACTAAAGATTTTTCGATCAGTCAATCGACAGAAGAATAATCTGCAACTATTTTGATAACGATTCATTATTTAGGTAATTTTTTAAGCAAAACTTTGAATATTCTCTAGTTCCTTTGAAGATTTGCTCATTTTCTCCGTTGAATATGATAATGAATATTTTTAGCTTTTGAATTGCTGTTTCAGAAAATAAGTGATTTAATGACATCAGCCTGGGCTTTAGGAAATTAAGATAATTTTTAGCTATCCTAGCAGCATGAATCTAGAGATAGCTAATGTCAGCACACTACTTCGGATTCAGATAAAAGTACAGCCATTAATGTACCAGAATGAACTATTGTAATAACAATTTGTCCATTACTTTGGTTTATGACCAAATAGCTGCATAACTAAATGACATTCCCATCAGCCTCAGCTGTACTTTGTTTAGTGCTAATGAGCTAATGTTAGCATGCTAACAGACTCACTAACTCACTAAAATGGTGAACATCAACATTCTGTTTAACATCAGCATTTTTTAGCATAGTTAGCATTGTCATTGTAAGCATGTTAGCATGCTAATGTTAGCATTTAGATCGATTGAGCCTAAGAACAACCTCAACGAGCAGCTAACAGGGCTGTAGACTCTTGTTCACGGTTTTCTGACATTTTATAAAACAAACGATTAATCGAGAGAATAGTTAGCAGATTACTGTAATCAAATTAAAAGAATCTTTAGTTGCAGCCCCCAAACACAAAGCGGTGGCTGGGAGGTTGTTTTGGGTCCAGAGTGTTGAGAAGACAGTCAAGCGTCTTGTGGGGGTGAAACGATGTTTGCTTTGGCCCGCTGCACTGAAACTATCTGTCATTACATGTCGAGGTGCAAAACTCGCAAACTCCTGCTCCTCGCATTGTAATGTGCCACTTGTTTAAACTGCTGGGGCCCCTCCAGAGTGTCCTTCCTGTAATGTGACACAGGCAGGGCCCTTGGATGGATGGATGCACACACACACACACACACACACACACACACACACACACACACACACACCACACACCACACACACACACACACACACAAACTATCAAAGCGCTCAGGTTTGCTCAAATTAGCTAACCTGTTCGCCATTACCTGCAAATTGACTTTGATGTCTGACAAAACACTGGGGGAAGAGGAAATCCCAAATGACAGGAAATCAAAAATGACTTTTTCCTACAGTTTGAGATGGGACTCGGATGAATAGAGCTTTTCTGTGTCGCCCCAGAGGCTGAAAATGTATGAGATGAGGGAAAATTGCATCGAAGCACGGGATATTTTCATGTCAATTTTTGAAATGACGCAGCCCTGGTGGAAACATTTACTGTTTTTTTGTCGTAAGTCAGTTTAATTATTTTCGTATTCATCCAGTGTATCATGCATTTTAATGAGAGCGTTTAAGCTGTCATGAGAGTCTTTTGAAAACAAACCAGGGATGTATACTCAGCATATTAAATCAAAGTCAAAGGCTCAAAAAATAAACCATCTTAGTCTTTCACAAGTTTAATCTATAAACCATATTTACAGTATATCTCGGTACACACCTCAGAGCCACAAATGGTGTATGTACAGGACTTATAGTTACAATCTCAAGTTTATCATAAAATTAAAAACAATGCTGGTAATAACATTTGGTACAATAACTCATAACTTTTGGTACAACTGTGAAACCTACAGAAACCATAACAAAGTAATGAAGTAGAAACTAGACCTAAAAAAACTGCATTAATTCACTGTTAGTTCTTCAATTTGACGTCAAAATTTCTAAATCCAAACAAATCTGACCAATTACAATCAACAAATGTTTGTCTTCAGTCATCTGGGCAGGCTCTGTGGCTGCAAGCGGGCCAACACTGTTGGTGGATGCTAGCGATGCCTCATACCAGGGGGCCCCAGGGAGCTGGATGGGGGGAGAGAGGTCCGAGGTGCAGGGCTGTATTTTTAGGACAAACTAATAAACTTGTCTGGCTGGACAGACAGTAGTGTCCGCTGGCATGGAGGGATGTGTTTTGACAGGCCACTGACCCCCTCATGGCCACACACACACACACACAGAGACAGACGGACTAGACACAAGACTAGACAGAAGCAATCTTATATACACGTCCACACACAAAATGCCAACTACCTTATATACTGCTGTAAAATGTATGGTTCTTAGTATTTTTACTCCTTTCCGAATGGTGGACACTATTTGGGGATGGTGCGGTGGTTAAGAGGTTAAAGAGATGGGTTTCTGGAGTGTCCTGGTACCCTAATGCTTAAGTTACATACTGTACCATGTACCATACAACTCACTCTCTCCCCACTTTCTTGTGTGTGTTTCTTTTTTTCTTTTAAATCATTCATGTCATTCAAATCTACTATGTTCAAATAAATGTTTAAAACTGAAGAACATGAAAGATATAACTTTATTGAAAGATGCTTAAACTTTGGAAAATATGTGGAAGGGTATCGAGCAAACCAGACCAAGTGTTTCACACTTAATCAGGGGAATCTGAGACCTGGCTGATCATGTTTAGGAAAGCCTGTAGTCTCAGCAGTTTGAATTATGTTAATGCCTGCCATTGTAATGGTTAATGTAAATTTAGGTAATTCACTACTTCACTATTCACCCCACAGGTCTATAGTATGCTCTGGATTCAGCAAACAAGACTAAGAAAACCCAACTTCATAAAACTCGAGCAGCTGTACGACATCCCAGATTTGCTAATATTCAAGCACTAACTTCCTGAATGCACAGAGCTTCTTTGTATTTGTATAACATTTTGTATTAGGTAGACTGAAAGGAGAAGGGTTAGAATCAGCTCAATCCTGTCTCAGACTTTACTTTGGTCTGCATCTATCCATGTTGATTATCCAATTGGCTGAATGCACACAAACATGCTGGCTTCAAGGAGAGGAGGGAAATTGAAGATGAAACTAAACATTTGGCCAAATGGGGCTCCAATCCTCAATATACTTTCTTGTGAATACTTAGCTTCTTATGGATAAATGGGTTGCAAACAGAGCATATAGAACCAAATGACTGAGCATGACAGAAAGAAGCATGCTCAGTCAAAGAAAGAGCATTAAAAGCAAAAAAAATTACTAAGAAAACAAATAAAAAAAGAGCAAAAAGGCAGACTTGCTTGGACAAGGCAAATCCAAATTCCCCAAACATCATCAGCAGAAACAAATCAACCCCAATATGTAAAGCAAACAATGACTGTCTCAGTTGGGTTCTTCATCCACTCCATGCTCTGTGTGTTGCCTGACAAAGACAGCAAGACACTGACTAGGAAAACAGAGAAAATAAATTCCTTACATTAACACTTGTAACTCAGCAGTCTCACAGCCACAACTACACACATGCGATTTACAGTGTGTGATCAGCAGATTAAAACTGTTATTCTCACCAATACTGTACAACATGGTCAGGTATTACACTAACCATGTGCTGTGGTTTTTATCAATCATTAGCCGAGGGAGGACGAAGACATCTGGGTACAAGAGTTTAACAAAACCTCCCATACGACCAAATTCTGCATTTTGGAGCAAATGGATCAGGTACACTGCAAATAACAATAATTAAACATGACTGAAAACCAAAGATGTCTCCATGTTAACTATGATGAATTACTTGTCTTAAGCAAGTTTCAAGTTACACACACACACACACACACACACACACAGACTAAAATGTGCAAAACAAAACACTGCTATGGTCCTTTACTAAGTGCAATACCAAAGCAGTAAAAGGATACCTGACATCGGCGTTTTAAATCTGTGGCTTCATTGCAAGAATTACAGAACCTGAGGACCTAATAATTTTGCAACTTACTCCGATATCCATGTTTCATGCAGCACATTATCAAATGAATGAAGTCTGTGTTTCACTCACATTTGCTGACCAAAATTACTGACCAATTAAAATGTAGCTAGATAAAGTTCCAAAATGGTATCAAATTTCTCATATAATAAGTATGTCAATTCTATCATTCCTGACTCAAAATAAAATAATAAAAAGGACACTGAGCACATTTAGCCAGAAAAGAGACCTTGAACAAAATGGCTGATGAATGAGTGAAGAAACAGGAGATATATTTTGAAAGGAGGCTCTTTATGATGGGCATTCCTGTTTTGTCTTTTAGTATTAAAAACACACATAAATCTGACCTTAAATATAAACTACTCTTTCAAAATGCCTGTAAACAGATACTGATAAATGTACTCTTTTCTCTAGAAATTGTTTTCATTCCTGCTCTTAATCTCAATAATATCTCACAGACAGGCATACAAAGCCCCGAGTGTATTCCTGGCATGTTACACATCAACAAACTTCCTGGTAAAATGATTCCTTTCTGAAAATGTTTCTTATCACTGATTGAAAAGAATCGGATTCACACTTGCAGAGTAAAAAATCCACATGCTGATGATAAGTACTTGAGTCTGAGTAAGCGTTGCTCCAGTGCAGCTCGCAGCAGAAATTGAACAATAGCAAAAGGAGTGTGTGAGAAGCGAGGCGAGAGAGGGGATAAACTGTACAGGAGACAGCCGTGTTGATAGCAGAGGCAAGTCAGCAGACAGCAGGTCATTGTGACAGAACCTACCAGAGACATCTCCTGAGGTGAAGCTAAGCTGCTTAGTGTGGCAGATTACATGGCATGAACACAATAATCTTACATTTACTTTTGATATCTGTGTCATACTTCTATGAGGTGCAAACGGGATAAGTCAGTCTTGGGAGTACTGTGAAAAGCACACTAGCTGTTTTAGTATGTTCGGTGGAGGGATCCTGCACCTGTCTTGTCAATCGTCCAAAGAATATTTAGCCTGACATTGATGAATGCATTCACATGAAGCTGAGCACTGCTTAACGTCTCTTGTTAAAGGCGGTGAGCTGGGTAGTGAGTGAGAGCAGAAACAGGAGGTGAAAGGAGTTCTGGTGTCTGTTATGTTGTTGGCCCTCGGGCAGATTTCCGACTGGCAGGGAGCGGGGTGGGGGGGGGAGGTGAACAAAAAGAGAACAAAGATGAAAAAGCTGATGCAAAAAGTAAAAGAGAAGGAGCAAAAGAAAATAGATAGAAGGACTGAGAGCACACAAATATTTCAAGTACACATCGAAGAGGCCTTAGTGAAATATGTGAGGCTACAAGGTCGTGGAAGCTGAGATTGTTGTCTCTGATGCATTCTCAGGTTTCGGAGAGACGTGTCCCTGTTTGATGATGTACTGGCAATCCCAGAGTTGGGGCAGGGGCGTAGGGTTACCTACCAACCACCCACAGGACACCATTACTGTCTTCAGTCAAGTGCTGCAGGCCGTGGATGAAAGCACCAGACTTCTCGTAAAGGAGATAGAGTGAAGCTAATATACCCATTGCGTGTGTGTGTGTGTGTGTGTGTGTGTGTGTGTGTTGAGCATTTCTGTGCATGTGTAGTTAGTAAGTTATGTTGTTTATGGTGTATTTATGTGTTGCATTTATTTATTGTGTCATGCACATACAAGTGCCCAGCTGTCTTAGACTTCAAATGCCAAAAATACTGTTAACTACTAGCTTACAATTAGATATAACAACTCCAACGCAAAGAAAGAATTGTGTCTTCTGTCCAAAATATGCTGCAAAAAAGGCTCCTCCTTATTCAACCAGCAGAACTGATCAGAAATTAAGGACATTCTACTAGGGTTGGGCAGTAATACGGTATACCGCGGGGTCTTAAAAATAGCAACGGTATCAGTTTCAATACCGTCATTAAAAAAAATGCAATGCACTTATATAGGAGACAAGGATTAAATATTAAATATAATTTATGTAATTATGTGTGGTTGTCATCACGTGACAGTGTGGAGGAGAAAATAGTTTTTTGTAAGTTGTTATGTTATTATTGTTTCAGTATTAGTGTTTGGTATTCAGTTTCTGAACAGTGCATAAGCCAACAGTTTGGTGACGCCGTCTGAACCTTACGTCATAATTTTTAATTAGTCAAGGTAATACCGTATACCGCGGTAAAATAGGGAGGAGGTTTGATGGCATCAAAATTTGGATACCGCCCAATCCTACATTCTGCTAAAAAGTGTAGCCTTTAAAGGAATAGTACTTTCTGGCAGAGAGTTAGAAGAGAAGATTGATACCACTTTCATTTCTGCATAGTAAATATGAAGCTACAGCCAGCAGCTGGTTAGCTTAGCTTGGCTTAAAGACTGGAAACAGGGGGAAACAAGTAACCTGGCTCTGTCCAAAGGGAACAGAATCTGCCTACCAGCACCTCTAAAGCTCACTTACACATTTGTACCAGGTGCTGGGAGGTACTTTTTGGTACCATCAGACAGAGCCAGAGCCAGTTTCCACTCCTTATGCTGTGCTAAATTAACCGTCTGCTAGCTGTAGCCATATACAGTGAGGAAAATAAGTATTTGAACACCCTGCTATTTTGCAAGTTCTCCCACTTAGAAATCATGGAGGGGTCTGAAATTGTCATCGTAGGTGCATGTCCACTGTGAGAGACATAATCTAAAAAAAAAAAATCCAGAAATCACAATGTATGATTTTTTAACTATTTATTTGTATGATACAGCTGCAAATAAGTATTTGAACACCTGAGAAAATCAATGTTAATATTTGGTACAGTAGCCTTTGTTTGCAATTACAGAGGTCAAACGTTTCCTGTAGTTTTTCACCAGGTTTGCACACACTGCAGGAGGGATTTTGGCCCACTCCTCCACACAGATCTTCTCTAGATCAGTCAGGTTTCTGGGCTGTCGCTGAGAAACACGAGTTTGAGCTCCCTCCAAAGATTCTCTATTGGGTTTAGGTCTGGAGACTGGCTAGGCCACGCCAGAACCTTGATATGCTTCTTACAGAGCCACTCCTTGGTTATCCTGGCTGTGTGCTTCGGGTCATTGTCATGTTGGAAGACCCAGCCTCGACCCATCTTCAATGCTCTAACTGAGGGAAGGAGGTTGTTCCCCAAAATCTCGCAATACATGGCCCCGGTCATCCTCTCCTTAATACAGTGCAGTCGCCCTGTCCCATGTGCAGAAAAACACCCCCAAAGCATGATGCTACCACCCCCATGCTTCACAGTAGGGATGGTGTTCTTGGGATGGTACTCATCATTCTTCTTCCTCCAAACACGGTTAGTGGAATTATGACCAAAAAGTTCTATTTTGGTCTCATCTGACCACATGACTTTCTCCCATGACTCCTCTGGATCATCCAAATGGTCATTGGCAAACTTAAGACGGGCCTTGACATGTGCTGGTTTAAGCAGGGGAACCTTCCGTGCCATGCATGATTTCAAACCATGACGTCTTAGTGTATTACCAACAGTAACCTTGGAAACGGTGGTCCCAGCTCTTTTCAGGTCATTGACCAGCTCCTCCCGTGTAGTTCTGGGCTGATTTCTCACCTTTCTTAGGATCATTGAGACCCCACGAGGTGAGATCTTGCATGGAGCCTCAGTCCGAGGGAGATTGACAGTCATGTTTAGCTTCTTCCATTTTCTAATGATTGCTCCAACAGTGGACCTTTTTACACCAAGCTGCTTGGCAGTTTCCCCGTAGCCCTTTCCAGCCTTGTGGAGGTGTACAATTTTGTCTCTAGTGTCTTTGGACAGCTCTTTGGTCTTGGCCATGTTAGTAGTTGGATTCTTACTGATTGTATGGGGTGGACAGGTGTCTTTATGCAGTTAACGACCTCAAACAGGGCATCTAATTTAGGATAATAAATGGAGTGGAGGTGGACATTTTAAAGGCAGTCTAACAGGTCTTTGAGGGTCAGAATTCTAGCTGATAGACAGGTGTTCAAATACTTATTTGCAGCTGTATCATACAAATAAATAGTTAAAAAATCATACATTGTGATTTCTGGATTTTTTTTTTTTTTTAGATTATGTCTCTCACAGTGGACATGCACCTACGATGACAATTTCAGACCCCTCCATGATTTCTAAGTGGGAGAACTTGCAAAGCACTTGTTCAAATACTTATTTTCCTCACTGTATTTAACAGACAGATTTGAAAGTGGTGCAAATCTTCTCATCTATGCCACCAAAAAGCGACTAAGCGTATTAACGCATTACCCAAATTGTCAAAGTTTCGCTTAAAATCATCATAATGAGCAATTACTCCGTATTCAATTTTACCAAAATCACAACAAACAAAGCCTTTTCTGCCTGTTTTTACAGCCAATGGTAATGTACCTGATCATCACTGTGCAAATAGACATCTTTTACTCTATTTACTTTAGTTAATCTCTGCTTTGAATAAGGCTCTACATTGTAGTTGTCTGTACCAAACATCAACACTTTCAAAATTACACTGTACATGTTTTGGAAAAAGGAAAAGATTTCACCTCACTTAACCATTGGTTTTTCATACAAAATGTCCCAGTTAAAGATCTCTCTATTGAGCTGCCGTTCTGACATATTCACAAGTCTGTTCCAAATCCTCTCACATATGTCTGACATTTGGAGATTCCCATCCAATACCAGACCACTGATGGGGTTATAAAGTTATGAACTCCCAAAAACGATCAAATAGCTCTGTAAGGAGTTCCTTATAGAGGGGGTGTGAATCCCCACACCATGCCAGAAACATTGTCTCAAACAGGACACACACATGCAGATTCCCAGATAGACAGCTATTTTCTTCTACCGCATACTGTGTAGTGCCAGCTTTTTTCTTGGAATAGCCTCCTACTGTGTTCTTGTTCTTTAATGAAAAGATGCCTCATTGTTTTCCTCTGAATGATCTGGGAAATGTCACCTGTGGTTAATAGGCTCTTATTAACCACCTGTGGTGACCCAGCAAGACAGTAGTCCCATTCACATGTAAATAATAATTCAAACAAATAAACAGTGTAAAATCATGGGCCCATTTTCTTTTAATCTTTTTTAAATATTTAATGAACTTTAAAGTGCATTTAAACTCAATTTCTGATCCTGGTGTTTGCTGGACAGATTTCTAAGACATCAGTGTGTATACCAAATACATCCTCACTTATACAACCTCTCTTTGCTTAGCTTCACTGTTTCAATGTCACCTGTGGATACTCAGAGCCGAGGGAGGGCAGAGTAACACAAACATTGGGCTAATTGGCCCAATTAAGTCATTATGCAACACAAGCCAGAGGTCTGACAGTTTACACCCCTCTGGCTCTCCTTACAAAGACCTGTGTCAAGTTTAACTCTGACATTTCCCATCAGCGTGTGCAAAAAATGAATGAGGCACTGCAGGTCTGTCAGTGATAGATGGTTATATCAGCAGTTTCTTTAGTACCAGAGTTGTTGCTGTGAGACACAGAGGGCCAGATGTACTAACGCTTTTGCGCCCACTTCAGGCGTATTTGTTTCGCAACGTGCACGTAAAAGCATGGCGAGGTATGTACAAACAGGCAGCACTGAGGTAAAAGTGCAGACTGCCTGTCGCGGGAACTGAAAATGGCAAATTGCGCTTTTCCGTGTCATGCATATGCATTCACGGGAGGGTCAAGGGGAAAGTGGGAGTTTCCCATAAAGAGATGGGATGGGAAGCGTAAAGTGCGCCTAATTATGTATTCCGCGGTATGTACAAAAAACGCCAGTGACAGCGCGCCTCTATTTTGCGGTGAAAATTCTCCGCCTCTTAAAAACAGGTGTAAACAAGCCGCAAGCGGGTTTCCTCGCATATGCCTCCTGGTGAAATGGCAGCAGTAATCCGAGCAAGACGGAGACATAGGCCAAGGAGATGAGCTGAAAGGGTTTTTGCCACAAGGATCACACTTTTTCAGTTGAGTGAACACAAAATCATTAAGCGTTACAGATTAAGCAGCCATGCAATATTACAGTTACTGGAAGAAATCAAAGATGACATTGAATCTCCGACTCAGCGTTCACATTCCATTCCAGCAGTTGTTAAACTCCTCGCTACATTACACATATTGGCATCAGGATCATTTCAAACAGTCATAGCATCAGCAGTGGGAATATCGCAGTCTGCCCTCAGCTGTATCATAGCACAAGTACTTAACGCTTTGCTACAGCGCAATTTACGGTATAGTGGGCGGAGAAAGGCGCTGATTGCCCGATGAACTGCAGGTTTGGTAAATACGATGTAAGCTGAAGTATCACAGCGTGCGCTTTCTGCGGGTTGGCCATGGCGCTGATAACGCTACATTCGCAAATGTACGTACATCTGGCCCTCAGAGAGAGAGAGAGAGAGAGAGAGAGAGAGAGAGAGAGAGAGAGAGAGAGAGAGAGAGAGAGAGAGAGAGAGAGAGAGAGAGAGAGAGAGAGAGAGAGAGAGAGAGAGAGAGAGAGAGAGAGAGAGAGAGAGACTGTGTGTGTAAATGTGTAAGCATTTGTATGAGTACATGTAGCATGCATGTGCTCACCTCTCCTGACATGTCGGGAGCCAGAGGAATGAGGGGCCACAGGGAGGAGTAGATAATGAAAAACACCACCCACAGGCCGATGCTTCCCCAGATGGCGATGTGACTAAACTGTTGGTGGAAATTTAGAGGACAGTGAGGAAACAAATAGTTTGGGCTCTTAATTTACTGTAGATTTGCACTTCACTAAATTGCATATGGGCCATCATTTTTATACATTATACTGTCTTGTTCGTTGCCATTTTTATCATTTGGGCATAAAAGTTCACATTGAGTGGCTTCTAGTAACTTGAAGGAGTTTCCATACGGTACGGTCATTTCACTGGGTTTATAGTTACGAGCTCAGTGGGAAACAAACCATAAAGAGACTTGGAGATAAGAAGAGAATGTAAAATATGTCACAAGCATCGGTGGTCATATAAAATCCAGGAACGGGAACGAGATAGCAGAACCTAAGCGAGAGAGGATAGAGCCATCGACTTACCATGGTCCAGGATGAGGTCTCAAGGCCGGCTTTAAGACAAACTGTGATGACCACAAACTGTGGAGACACAAATCACACTGACATTAAACCCATTCCCTCTTCAATACTATCATCGGTCACTGGAGGTGTATCACACAACTGAATTTTCAGTACAAGTACATGTTTTTGTTGACATACTGTACAATATAAAAATGGAAAACATCAGCAGACAAAATAAAAAGCAGAAGGAAGACCAAGTGATGTTTATGCACAGAAATGCAACGCTTGGCTCAGACACCTCAACCGTTTAACACAGCAGAAACCCTGCCTGTCAAGAAGATTGGTGCACTTACTGTGTAAACCATGTTGCCTAAGAGGAGATAGTCTGGAGTTCTTCCGTTGCCAAAAACTGTATCTGTGAAGGGAATCAACAACAGAAGCTTTTAGGGCCAAAGCTGTCTCTTTTCAGCTCCTGGGTTTCGTACAGGGTTCCATTAGGTGATCCAAATGGTCAAGAGCCAGAGGATATTAGTTTTGGTAGATCTCAGTGTGAACTTTAGTGTAAAACACTCTGTTAGAGACAAAAAGTGGACATTGGAACGTGAAGTGAAAACCACAGTCAAATGCTGCTTCCATTACTGCCCTTTTAGAGGCTGGAATGTTAATTCTGTCTTTCGCAACTATTAGGAAAGAGTGTTTCTATGAAAAGCCATCAGTAAGACTGAAAAGCTGAATTGGTGTGCATTAATCATGGTCAGGAATTAAATGCTCTGGCTAATTCACTGCTGAAATAGAAAGAACATGACTGTTTTTTGACAAAATGGGTATGTATTCTGCCATTGAAATCGGAATCCAACCTACTGAGAACACTTTTCCTAAAACAGAGGTTAGAAGAATTTCCTGAAATAATAAAATCGAAATTAACTGCAAATTTAACAGACATATGAATCCAAACTGCCCACGTGAGTTTGGGCTGTAGCTGAGGCTAAAATATCAGCAGTGTGCGACTGCCAGTAAAGAAAGAAAGAGAGGCTCCCTTTCTCTTTACTTCCGGCTGTCTTGTGTGCGCTGAGGCTTTGCTGACAGCCTGTCAGTCAGAGTAAAGCGGCTCGGTGCCTTTGTTTGGAGAGCAGGCACAAGCTTGTGTGGTCCTCTGGGCAGCCAAGACCCACTGGCTCTAAGAACTCCATTCTCTCTGCACTCGCACATAGAATCCTTGCATCCTAATCTGCACAAACATGCACAACTGACCTTATACGGATAAATAAAGTTATTAAATTTAAATTTAATTGCGCACACAAAGAGACTGATAATTGTCTATTTGGATTAAAAGCATCATGGAAAGTTTGTATCTCAGAGGTGTGTGTATATTAAAAAAATGAAGAACTGTGTGCAGAAGTATGGCCAGATATATGAACATAAATATATGCTTGTTAGTGTGTGTTACTCTTGCCGGAGCATACAAGTAATTCATGACTGGACAGTTGAAGAGAGAACTAATTAAGACAAAGTATGTGAGTTTGACTGTCCTCCCTCTTCATCCACCGAGGGTGGAGTCTCTGGGAGCTACTTACCATGCTGGAAGGCTTTAAGGGGGAACCAGAAGAGGATGACGGAGTGGAAGAGGCCGTTCAGACAATGGGCCCAGAAGACCTGCAAAAAATAGGGGAGAAGGATGGAGGGGAAGGAGGCGGGGAGGAGGAGGAAAAGAGGGGTGGGGGGTTGGAGGTGGCAGGAGATTCAAAGAAGAGAGAGGGAGACACAGAGAAGAAAAAAACATGAGAAAAGGGAATGGGGAGCTCCAGCCTCCCAAGTGACCCCTGACCTGGGCCCTTTGTGCCAGCCCAGCGCTAGGCTAAGTGGCGGTTTTGTCAGGGCCTCCACGCTCAATGGCCACCCTGCTGACAGACACGTTGTATATCCTCGGTGTGTATTAAGGGGGGGAGAGAGGCTACTGAGTGTGTATTCGAGCAGTGAAAGGCAAGTGGACAACATCAGTGAGCAGTTTTTTAAGTTTACGCCGTATTTAACAGAAAGAAAAGAAAAAAAGCATCGAGCATAAGAAACTGAAATACATATCCTCGCCTCGACGTTAAGAACATTATACAACATTAATATATGTGCTGCTAGTATGAGGGTTTCCTCTCATTACATTTCATTAGGCTTCGGCCCTTTCATGCGAGAATTTTAACTGGTGTAGAAATAAATGACAGGAGAGTTTAAACAAGCAGAAATCAGTTTAGAAACACACAGGGAGACTGACAAACCTGACAGAGATTAAACTGTTTTCATGGTCATTATTAAGGGCCTGGAAAATCGTGGTGTGGACCGCAGTCTGCGTGTGTGTCTGTTTATGCAAGCATGCAGACTTTGGATGAGTCGTTTAAATCAATACTCCCACTCTAAAACCACCTTGTTTCAAATTTACATTATGAAATACCAGAGCCAAACAAAACACTAATGGGCGATGTAGCATGAAACACATTTGTGCCCCCTTTCCTCCCTGTGCTGACCCAGACGTTGGTGTTACTTCTGAGCGCTGAAAATCTGTCAAATCCAGAGAGTAAACGGGGAAGGAAAAATAAAAACATCGTTGGCCTCTTTTTAATCATCGGTTCTTGGCAGATGACAAGTTAGAGGCTCGCTACCTTAAAAACACTCTTTTCAACAACTTCAGCAAATCTGTCGGTAAAACATAAAACATATCTTATTTGAGACACATTGGACACCCTGAAAGTCAAAATTTCTTGGGATTTCCCCAGGTTTTAGTCATTTTAGAATAATTATTAGTACTGTTTTACACTGTATGGTTATACCAAAAAGGTGCCAGGAAAGGATGTAAAATCTAAGGGAGAGAAGAAGGAGTAAAGCAGGACAGGGTACAGTGAATTAAAAGTCTTGTTCTAGACTATGAGTCTTTGTAATACACCTTGGCCTCAGTGGCACGACCTCCTCACCTTTCCTATTGACCAAACAAAGTCCCATAGCAGCCCCCCCCCCTCCCCAGGATTACCTCACCCTCCCACTGTGTAGACAAAACCCAATACACTGAGCGCGAAATGGCTGAAACCGACCCCTACACTTCTATCTCTCTGGTCAAATGTGGACTAAATTATCACTAATGTTACAATCACATGTTTATGCCAATTAGCCTCCCACTGATAGGCTCAGCTCTCTTTCACCCTCCTCCTCAACTACCCCATTCCCAAACACTGTTGGGTTGCAAACAATCCCTAGTTTCCCCTCCACAATAATGAATGCTAATGAAATCAATAAATGTTCATAATCATTTGTCACAGTGGGATCCTCCCTTTTACCCCTCCAGCCACCCTGCTCTCTTTATTTCTCTTGTATCCCAGCAAGTTGCTAGGGATCCACTCCGAATGAATGCCCGGTCTGTCCTGTAAAGATTCTGCCCTTTGTGGAACTCCTAATTGCCAAAAAAAAAAAAAAAAAGCATGAATGCCGGTAATTAATATTGAGCCAAATATTTCCAGAGCTGCCAACCCCTTCCCGTTTCTTTTTGAACCAGTGAGGTAAGAAGGGAAAGGGAGGAAGAAACAGAGGAGAGGGAAAAGTGCTGTATAAGAGGTGATAGTTGCTGGTAAACTACTGTAATTACAACAATCACATGAAGGGGAGCCTGGTTTATTAGAGTGACTAAAGTGTCAGGTATATGTAATTAAAAGTAAACCGGCAGCACAGTTAAAGCCACGCCTTGAGTTTCTAACACCCTCAGTCACTCCCTTCTCTCACCTCAACACAAACAGCTTTAATTCATAAAGACAGTATCTGTTGTGTACAAAAGAGCCAGGCGTGCAGAAAGACAGGCTTGGAGGGGCCAAATTCCTGCTGGATTTTCTCGCCTCGCCTCAGGCCAGCTGCAAGGAAAATATCTCGGGAAAAGAGTGGACAAGCCAGAAAAAACAACCTGCTGACCTGGCCGAGTCATCATTTATGGGTTTTGGAAAATGTGGCCCAAACAAAATTGAGGTTCATTTGCTTCTAATTATCAGACGCATACTTTTATGACCCTTTTTTGGCAGACTTTGAAAGTTTTCAAAAATGTTAATGAAGGGAAAGTCCAACCTACTACAGAATTCAACCAAAATTTGGGACGATTAATTCAGCAGTTGTGAGGAAAAAAATTCTCTCTGATCAACTGTTTAATTGATGGAATAAAGACAATTAATCTACAGAGAACAAATAGCACTTATTCTGTGTATAGCATGTCTGTTTTGCAACCAATTTACCTCTATTTCTTCAGCTTTCTTTAATTATGAAAAACAATCCGGGCTATAGCAAGCAGTGGATTTACTTAAATTAACTCATCTAATGACCTACGGTGTGTTCATAAATCATTTGTGACTTTACAAGCTAAGTCTTTTGTAATTTTGTTAGAATTCCCCACAGCCCGGGGTGATGTATTCAAATTGCATGTTTCCTTGGAACAACAGTTAAAAACCCAAAGATATTGAGTTAACTATCATATACATGTATGACATTTGCTTGTTTGCTTTGGTTTGCTCAAACAAAAATGACCAAAAGCAGTAGATGCAAACTCATTTACTGTCAATCAACTAATCGATGAATCAACTAATTGTCGTAGCTCAAGAGACATTAAGTTTCAAAAAATGTGTTTTCAATGAATTTTGTTTTCGAGAAATATAGAGGATTTGTCTTTAATAGACTAGGTTTCAATGGGCTAGCTCTTCGGGACTAATAAACCTTATGTTTTATTTATACTTTACTTGGTCAATCTGAAAAGTGCCTCTTTTAACATAAGTAAGTAGTCATGGCTCAGTAAAAATTAAGATGGAAACTTATTTCACACATTCAGTGTGGTCCTGGATGAGTTAAACTCAAACTGACAGCTTTGCTCTGAGAACAAACAACTCCCTCACTTAAACAAATTGCATAATTTTCCGCAACAAACACTGTCACACAATGACAGCACACTCTCTATTCCCTCTCTCCCCCTATTAATTCTGCTGCATACCCCAAGCCATCTGACCTTTCCTGCCCCTGACCGCCATGGCCAATCCGTCTTTAATCCACCTCCATGCTGTGCTAACCAGGTCACCACGCCTGTGAGGAGGGACTAGGGCTCTGGTTCAGCATGGAGAAAGAAGGAGACATCTTCATTACCAGCGGGGGAAAGCTAATGGACAGCCCCTGCAACCAGACAGAACAGGTCAAGCCAGGCCAAACAAGGCTACGACTGGAGACCCACTGACTACAGCTGCCAGGTCACTGTGACGGGAGACGATCAGTCCTGAACAACAACACGACAAGAACATCTTAATTAATTTGATGTTAATTGGTTGTAGGAGCTGGAACATTTGACCTCCTCATTTGTGTGGTGGAGCACAACATTAATTCTCAACTTTAGATTATACAGTGGAAATATACCAAATTGTGAGTGTTTGGTGACACTTAATACCAGTTGAGTTTTACAAAGTTACAAAAATGGCAGGTAATGATACTCCCCTTTTAGAAGTTGAACAAAAAAGGTACAAAAGGTAAAGAGATATTTGCTTACAATATGCACTAGAGTTGGAGAAACTTGACAGCTCCATATCAAGAAAGTATGTTACTGTAGCTGCAAAGAGCAGGACAGAGACCAGAAAACACTTAAAAAAGAAAGTCCTCAAGATAACACAACAAATAACTGCAACAAAAAGACTAAAGTGGGAATAATAACAATGTCATCTAATAGCATTTACATCTAGTGGTGTGTGCAAATAAAGAACATGTGATAGAGACTAGTGTTACCTTGGTATTAAAGCCCATTGCATTCTGGGAGGTTTTGTAGAGTTCTGGGTATTTCAGCATGTTCTCTTTTCTGCAGGAGCGCTCAAATATTCCCAAAGTGAGAGGCGGCAGAGCAGTAAAGATCTGCATAAGGAAAAACACACAGAGAGAAACATCAGTGAATGTTATGTCTCCATAATTTTCCAACAAATGAAACCCACACAAATGGTCAACTCTTTTATTGTTCTGAACTTAGAAGTGACAACCTTCAAATACGAATCGTCTAAAACATTGTAGGCATTAAAATTCAATCTTGATCATGGAAACTGTATGTGTGAAAAAACAATCTCAAGTCAAAAGGTCCCCATGCTTTTGCAGAATCTTGATTCATAGTCAATCAGCTCTGACTAGTTTGATCGGAGTTTACGAGCAGTGACTGACACTGCGTTGCGACTCCTCAGCTCTAATTGATTGTTTCCCTTCAGGTGAGGTTGAATCTTGCAAATGCCATAGAAGGAAGCAGAGGAACACAGATTATCTGTCTAATGTACTACTGCCAGGATATAGTGACAGTTTCTGCAAATATGACAAAAAGTTATTTTTTTATAAAAGTTACCTACTGAACCGTAAAGGGAAAATATTTATGCAACCAAAAGCCAAAATCACTTTGCAAACTTCACCAAATTCACAACACTACTATGTACAGTATGCAGAGGTTAAATAGTGTAATTGAATATCTAATTGTTACTTATGGTAGATGCCCGTCTTCATCATTGCCACCATCTCCACATAGCAGGTTACATTTATAGAAGAATTTGCTTCATTTTGTTCTCCAATTTTCCCATTCTTTATTTTACATCATTGAAGACCATTGACCTTAAAACCATTTAGGGTTTCTTATTTTGATTTGTCATGCTTCAAGTCTGTTCATATGCAAAATCCATCTCCAATGAACATCTGCGATACTCTTGACTAAGAAGTGGGTATTTAAGCCTAGCTAAAGTGTACATTCTTAGTGGTGTTGTAATGTTGTTCTGTATGGCAGCTGCTGAGAGAGGAGTGATGGTATTGTGTGGCTAGGGGGCTCAGTGGGTCAGTTGGTGTGAGTTCCCTGAAGCCCATCTGGAGTAGGAGTCTGCAGGCCTCAGTCTGCAGGACCAGAGGACATGCTCCACTGGGCTCCTTTCTTATTCAGAGCCAGGCCCAGGAAGATCTCCATTGATGGTTGGATTCAGCCCACTGCTTCCGGCAGACTCCCACTGAGCCGGAGGAATTCCCTCAGTTTTTGTATAAAGTGAAAGACTGAACCCTCTTCCCACCCCCCAAATACAGTACTGTATGTAAGGTGGTTTATTATGAAATGAATGCAAAAGGCAGGGCTGTTGAAATATCCTTCTCACTTGAAAGTTTGTCCCGATCAGGAATGTGGGGAAATTTCACTTCACACATCTCTCATTCATTTTTGTTTATTGAATTGAGTTGATTTTAATAAACAGTTTAAAGTTACATATCAACTCCTTGTGGGCTTAATGCCATGGTATTAAAGATCAGACTTGCAGATGCACATGTTTTACTTCTACTTAATTCATGACAGATATGAAATATGAGTTCATTAGGAGTGGTCCCATTATAGAGCCCTGAGGGATCCCCTACATCAGCAGCCCGTTCAGTTGCTGCTCCATTCTTCCTATTCTTTTTATCATTCAAACGTAGCTGCCCTTGCTAACTACACTCTTTGGGGCAAGCGCAAATGTTGTTCTTTCGTATTCAGTACATAGTTTAGGGCACAGAGGGAATATGGACTTGACACAGGTCATAAATAATGGAGATATTTTTCAAGATGTTGATGACATAGTCACGCAACAAAGGGATCAGTTTTGGGACACCACAGCAAATCAGTTCTATGTCAGAGAACAATGGGGTAAAGTAGTAAAGTGGGCTCTTTGCATAGTACATTTTATTAACACTCACCACGTTGTATAAACCAATGCACCAGCGTTCAAACAGGATCTGGCCTGAGAAGCCATTGACGAACGCGAACCAGATCTAAGGGAATCAAAATCACATGAAGAAAGAGTTAGAGCAGCAAAAATAAAAACAGAAAGCAATGGTGGTGCAACAGTTCTATCAATAACACAGTTTATATTTAAACCAAAATGACAAGGATGGTTTATATCCAAAATACTCACATCTCCCTTTCCCATTACTGACATTTTGAACATTAACACACTTAGTCATGAATTTTATACTGTAGGCTTCACTCAAACTATATGATGAAAACACCAAATCTCTGTAGTGTTTCAAATTTGCTTCTTCAGTATATGCTTCCCATTAGTGATAGTAAGAGTGAGTGGTTACCATTATCAGATTTGAGAAGGGCTCACTATGTCTACAAACTAACAACCCATTTTTCTGTCACACTACATTATTTACTGTCTTATGTCAACAGAGACTTCAGAAAGAGACTGCAGGATCTCTTATAATCTAAAAAATTGTAAAAAAAGTAATGAAAGAGTGAGCAGCGACTTCTAATATATCTTTAAAATCATTGCAAGGCTGATGCATCTCGCAATAATGTTCGTTTTGGAAGTAAAGCAGGAAAAATACATTTTTCCTGTCAATTCAAAAAAAACTAAATTATCGTAAAACAAATGTGGGTTTGTTTGAAGTGCTGACCTGTGGTTAACATGTCATTAGTCTAAGTTAGCCAGGTTTTAAACTCAGGAAAGGCAGAGGTTGGCCACATTAAAACAAATCAGGGAAAAATGAACGACAGTGGGAAAGCCTAGACCTCCAGATGCCACCTCCACAATGCAAATTGCCGACTGGATTCATCACGGGATTACCTACAAACATTTATCAAGCCCACTATTTCCCTTCTTGATCCTCCTAAAGACAAGTGGGTGACAGACGAGGTTAGTTATAGGGGCAGAGTCAGGGCTGTGGGACTCTAAATGATGGAGACTTTGATATATTATGTCAGGAAAGGGAGATAGAGGTAATGTAAACCATATGCTGAGTGGAGAGACTTATCACATATCTTGATTAGTCATACTTACCTGAACAAAACAATGCCTCTAAGATCAGGACATGAGCTAGGTATTATAAATTAACTATATGAGCGTGCAGTAGAGAAGTTGAATTACAGTATCTAATAGGGAAAATGGCATGTGTGAATTTTTTTTAATTGTTGTAAAGCAGATTTGTCTGACATTTCCTGGAGAAAAACTGCATGTACTGTACAATCTGAAAATTGCTTGTATACTGACAGTGAATCAGAAATTGACACTTCGTTGTCCAAAACCACCTCTTGCTAATGTCAGATATGTCAAGGGAACATCGGGGTACTGTGTTTTGGCCATGGCCAACCAAGCATTTCCTCGCTTTATTTAATTTCATTATGAAAGCATGAACTGCTACAAATTCTCAGATTGGGACAAAGCCTATTTGAAGGCCCCACCCGCCCGCTGCCACTCTCTACACGCACAATACCAATCTGCCACTGGCCCTTTCCATTTAATCGTGTAAGCATATGCATGAAAACAAATGTCTGTCACCCCCCACTCACCCACCCTTCATTCCCTTAGTGAGGTGTGTGTGCGCGTGTGTGTGTGTGTGTGTGTGTGTGTGTGTGTGTGTGTGTGTGTGGGGGGGGGGGCCTATAGACAAGGCCTGTGTTTATGTGTGTGCCCCCAGACCCTGCCCCTCAACTCCCCTCTGCCACACCCACCCATCACAGAGCCAACCCTCCTCTCCATCAGGTGCACTCTACCATGATGTTGTTTCTTTAATATGAGGGGGCCTGTTTTCAAATTCACGTGGAATGTTCACTCAAATCTGGGACCATGTGGCTCTGTAACCATGAGAAACAGGAGGTGTACAGTACATCTGTTGGCAGTGCAAGAATAGTTTTAGGTGTTTTAGGTCGTGGCTTCCTGAAAATACATTCAGATGCCGTTGCTATGGGTTATATGTAGATGAAACCCAAGCCATGAAGCAGATTCAACCATTAGCGTGGCTCAAGCAATGGTAACGAGAGGCTAGCGAGTAGGTCAAACTGCTGAATTAATTACAGCTCTGCCCAATGAGAGGCTCTGGGCTGATATATTGTTGTGCTAAGTCAAAAAAAGGCTCCTATTCATAGCATGTGGTAACTGCCTCTGTGTGAGTGTTTTGGTCTGGTCCTTGGGGTCCCAATAGCTTCTCTCTCTTTCTCCCTCTCTCATCTCTTGAGGGACAGATGCATTGATTTGCTCATTAGGGGAAGTAGCAGGCAGGATTTTTCTTCCTCTTTTCTTCTCCTCATTGAGTGCCACTCAACGGAGGGGTGTGGCTGGCCTCTCTCCCCGACTGCACATCATGAAAAACAGTACTGGAGGGAAGCAGGAGTTAAGAAAAGAGGGATTGGGCCGTGGCTAGCCGATAAGACTTTATGCATATTCATCAACGAATCAAAAATCATTGATTCCAAGGCTGCTCCACAGCTCTGCAGGCCTTGTCTAGAAGTGGCTATGGGTTGAAGGGGTGGGGGGAGCATGACATAAGTCCCCAACAATGTGAGTTCTGATACTCTTAAGCTTAGTACTGCAGAATTGCTAATGGAATGCATACACAAAGCAAGCAAAGAATGTAAAGGGACATAAAGAGAGCTGATAAATATGCTGGAAATATGTGGAGCTACAAACACAAGCGGTCTTACAATGCCAGGCACGGCCTCTGTGGTTTCATTCAGCGTGCAATGGTCGGCAAGCTTTGCTCTGAAACTCTGAGCGTCTCTAACTACACTGAGCCGCACTGAATGAGCTTTGATGTAATTGCCTCATAAATGCCACTTGTCCATCAGCCCCCTCTGTAGCACCCTGGCAAAGTGTCAATCAAACATGAGTGGCCAGCTGGATCGGTCATTTGAATGAAGTTGCTATGGCTTCCTTTGGAAAGGTCTCTTAGCTTGAATGTGACTGAATTCAATTCTTTTCACTCCTGTCCTTTAGTTAATGGTGTAATTTGTAACAAGGTAGGAGTTATGAATTCTGCTTTAAGTTTGTAAAGCACTGGGCCGCATTGTTTAAAAAATATTTGAGTTATTTTATAACCGCTTTTTTCAATTAGATAGATAGACAGTCATGTTTCAAGCATGCTCATGGTTGAACTGTTCTTTAACTGATTAGGACAAAGTTGCAAACCAAAATCGACAGCATGCGGAAAGCCAAAGGAAACACTGTGAAGCAGTTCCAGCTGTCAGTCAATCATCCACTGAAGGGACAGCCTTACATTCTGACTCACAATTAACCCTCAGAAAGTCACAGAAAATCTTGAATGATCATACAACTGTTCCAAGAGCCTCAGACAAAGTTGCGCTCACATTCATGTCTTCCACAATAGCCCCAGAATCCTTCACCCTCCTACTCTATGTCTCTTAAAAAGAACCAAAGACCCAGTGGAAAGAGAGGGAGACGAAAAGAGGCTTAAACACAGAGTCTCCCAGTCCTGGTATTCAAGTTGAAACACAGACAATAGTGCTACGAACAAAAAAGGTAAAATTCCCATCAACATCCTTGATTCTCTCCTTGCAAGGTAGCCTGGGAGTCGACGAGAAAAACATGCAAGGACTAAAGTAAACCTATTAGTGCAACAAATGCAGCTTTTAGCCATACCCCGGGGTTGCTGGTGTGTTAGATGCCAGGGTCTTACAAAACAGGGACATTTTAAATATTGAAGCAGCCTAAAAGTGAAGAAATTTCCTGTTATCTACTTGAATCCCCTGAAGGAGCGTAGCACAGGGGGGAGGGGGAGTTATGTTTTCAGAGAGCAACAAAAGGTGTGCTAGAAAGAAGCTCACCCTGCAGACAGAACTATAGATGTTGTGTTCCAATTGTAGGAAAAGACCTGCTTTGAAAAAGGCTATGGTATGCTTCATAGTAATTGGACACACAAATAAATGGATAAACAATGTTAAGAGGAATTTTGAACAGGTTTTGATGTCATTGTGGCATACAGGTCCAGTTAGGATTTAAATAGGTCAGACCTATCTCCACAGTGCTGTGTTAGCACTGGATAATGGTCTGACTATACCACCTATCTATTCTAAGACGGGGGGAAAAAACTCTCTGGCTTGTTTGCATTTCTTAAAACCATTCACAACCGTTTTGGGCGGAGCTAAGCCCCGATAGCAGAGAAAGCAAGAAAGGGAAGACATCCTGTCAGGCATTGTACATCCATTGAGCCAGACTAGAATTCAAATGAAGGGAAGAAAGTAAAAAAGGGGGAAAAAAAGACAAGGGTTTGCACAGTCTTGAATTTATGTAATGTATACATTAGAATTTGTGCCACCTCTTTTTGATTTCAACAGTAAATTGTCTTAACATGGTTAAAAACAGGGACGAAAATGAAAGAAATTCAACATGCAGGCACACATGATGTTTTTGCAGACAGAAAATTCTATTAGCTTTAAATTTAATTTAATTTTGGATCTGCATTCGTAGTATTGTGAGTAGCGTGGTGTTTAACCTTATCTGGAAAAAGGGTAGCATGATCAAACAGTTGCAGTTCCTATTAGTGCAGTTATATTCTGGAAAGAGACCAACTGCCCTCTTTTCACTTCAGGTCACAATAAGCCAGAAGCAGACATGCTGGAATGTAAAAGGTAGTCTACTGATTCTCCATGGTAGAGTATATAAACAAGAATGAGATCAGAGGTCAAGTGTCACAGAAAGAGGATGAACAAAAGACAACTTTAAAGTGCTCATATTTCCATGACATGTTATGTGGTGATGATATTTTAAAAAAACATGTGGCTGATCTTTTTTTTGCCACCGCATAGCATGGCCAGGGAGCACTCTCTAAATTGTCCTCTTTTCAGAGCGCAAAGGCAGAAGAAGTCTGTAAATCACTTGCTTTCTATGGCTACTGGGGCCCCTCAAAAAGGGTTTTTTCTTTTGTTCTGTTTTTGATGTGTCCTTGCTTGTCTTGTTTTTATTTGCAATTTATGCTATTTGGTAAAGCCAAGACAATTTTTTCACATATTTCCGCGATAAAGTTTCTATTGTATCTAATTAACAAACAAAAAAGTACTGCAGAAATGCACTGGTATTTAACTTGCAATAACAGCACATTTTATTCTTATACACATATGTCTCCAATGTAAGTATATTACATATATTACAGCAGTCTCCATTAAAACATCCTGATATGTTTTTTTTCACCTTTATTTTTTACAGGCAAGTCATTAAGAACAGGTTCTTATTTACAATGGCGGCCTGACTTTTGAATTAGAATTTAAGAAGATGCAAAGCTAAAGCTGCTGCTTCCGCCAGAAAAGTGCATGACCGGTAGATCAAAACATCTGAGCACTCCCGATGATAAAGCTGCTGCTGATAGGAAGCACTTAACCTGTCTGGTCATTCTTGGTTATAGCTCTGAACCTGCAATCAGCACTGGGTCTGGTATCTGTTAAATGCCATCAAACCTACCGCACACCAACATACCGATGTTGGGAGCAACATGTGTGTGAACCTTCCTAACCATCATCCATTGATATACAAGGAGAGGGGTGCTGGGTGGCTATGAACAGACATGTATTACCTGCTCATAATTCTCCATCCAAACAAATATTCCTGGATCATCAGTACAGTAAAACATTAATAATTACAGGCTGATCAAAAAGTCAATGTTTTAATTCACCGTCCTATAGAGGTCAAGTGAAATGTATTTATATAGCACATTTCATACATTATAAAATGCAACACTATGTGCTTTACATAAAAATGACATTGTTTTGTTTTGCGAGAGAAAACTCAGATTGGAAAGATAGTCTAGCTAGCTGTCTCAATTTACCCTGCAGAGATCGGAGGAGCAGTTAACCATAGTCCTCAGAAATCCATCAGAGTTTAAAGTGTTCATATTATGCTCATTTTCAGGTTCATAATTGTATTTAGAGGTTGTACCAGAATAGGTTTATGTGGTTTAATTTTCAAAAAACACTATACTTTTGCTGTACTGCACATTGCTGCAGCTCCTCTTTTGACCCTGTGTGTTGAGCTCTCTGTTTTAGCTACAGAGTAAGGCATCACACTTTTATTCCATCTTTGTTGGGAGTCGCACATGCGCAGTACCTAGGTAAGCACTGCTAGCTGGTCAGTTGCAGAATATGAAGGCATGCCACGCTAGCAGCTAGGCGAGCACTATAACGTGTTACAAAGTGACGCACATTTGTCACGGATGTAAAGGCTGGACTACAATAGAGCTGTTTGGAGCAGTTTGTGAACAGTGTTTTCTGTTGGAGATGGTAAGTCCCTTTGGGGTGGACTTTGGGCTTGTTCACTTCGTAAACCTATAAGGTGCACAAAAAGATATAGAACACAATAAAGAAAAGGGGAAAAGCCAAAAAGCATAATATGAGCACTTTAAAATTCCAACAAAAAGAAAGCGGAAGGAAACGGACATACATGCACCCGACGGTATTTCCTGTGGCACCGGAGCAATCCCGGAAGTGGAACGTCACGGATATAGACTACTGAAAGGTAGACTTCCAGTTTATTAGATGTAGTTTTCCCCTCATATCGAGAGTGTGTGTGTGTGTGTGTGTGTGTGTGTGTGTGTGTGTGTGTGTGTGTGTGTGTGTGTGTGTGTGTGTGTGTTCTTGTTTAACTATATTCGTGGGGTCCAAAAACCGGGAATACAGTATACTTGTGGGGTCCGGACAGCTTTGTGGGGCCAAAATGCTGGACCCCACAACTTTAAAGGGCTGTCTGAGGGTTAAGACTTGGTTATAGGATTAGGGTTAGAATTAGGTTATGGTTAGGTGAGGGTAAGGGTAAGGGTTAAGGTTAGGCATTTAGTTGTGATGGTTAAGGTTAGGGTAAGGGGCTAGGAAAGGCATTATGTCAATGACGGGTCCCCACAAAGATAGTGAAACGCACTTTTGTATGTGTGTTTGTGTGTGTGTGTGTGTGTGTGTATATTCTGTCTCGGTATGTCAAAACTAAAACTATTCGTCCAGGAGCTGCACTAACTGGCAGGTAATGTGAAGGGCCAGTCAACAGAAATATAAACACGGAAACTCTAACAAGGAATCTTTGCCTTTACACCTAATCATGACATGTGAATACATTTTAAAGCTTTGCATTAAGATCTGGTTTATTGCATGACTCTCAGACCTTAGAGCTTCTTACCTCAATGATGTAGAGGACAATATTCTTGTAGAAGCAGTACAGGATACACTTGGCTACACGGTTGTAATTCCAGGCTCCGTGGACGAGCAACAGATTCTTCAAGTATTTGAACTGTGTGGGAGGGGAGGAAATGGAGGAAAACGACAAAATGAATGAATAGCAAAAGTCTGTGTAAAGTACACTGTCTAATGGTTCCTCATAATCAGAGATCAGTGCTGAAACACTGAAGCAGTTACAGGAATTGCAAGATTAAAGAAAGCAGCAGTGTTTTGTCATCCCATGAAGCCAAAGACTCTCACTAACACATTCCAGAAATGTTGAGTTAAAGATTGTAAGATCAAGAGTTTAGTTGATAAAAATGAAGGAGTTCATATGGGGGTATTGGTCTCCAAGGACTCAGCATAATAGTTAAACTGCTTTATAATTATACCAACATTTAGGGACTGTTATGAACTTGCAATTTCAGTGCAATTTCTGCCTGATAAGTGTGATTATATTGGAGCAGAAGTTCGAGGCAATTGTTTCATCTTAGGTGCCAGTAAATGACTAAAACAAAGCAGACAATCTACTTTTGCCTCTAACAAAATGAAAAGTTCTTAAAATGTCTCAGAAACTATAGTAGGAGGTATGATGAGTAGAATGAAACACAATTTTGTTTATTTGAAGGCCTTCTTGTCTTTCAGCATTACCACGGTATTCGTTGGTGAAATGACAACACAGTGGCAGCCCCCAGTTTGTCTGACCCCTCGAACGGTCGGATCAAACATCAGTTAACACAAACCTGAGCTGATGACAGATGAAGAGCAGAGGTGCCTCGGCCCAAAGCCTCTTCACTCTCCACTTGTTTCAACAGATAACACTGAGCTTTCAAGTATTAAATCTTAGGAACTAGCTCCCTAACAATCTACAGCAGCAAGGAGCTCATCTGATACTCTCAAACGCGAATATAAATCACGTATAGGAAAAGAAAAACAAGTTACACAACTTCCGAGGATTGATTTCAGTTTGCAGACTGCAAATTACACTTAATGTACCGTTACGCCAATATATGGAAAACACCACTGGAAGTCTGGAGGTGTAATTTAATTTGATGCTGGGACACAACATAAATGGATTCTATGAGGCCACCTGTCTTTGAAAGACATACACTTTTATATGTCATGCCGATTGATGGGGGCACTTAAGACAAATCCAAGTCTCTTGAATGGTAATTGCATACTGAAGCACAGAGAGCGTACTGTGTTTTAGTCAGCTACTGGTTTCCTATTCTCTCAAGCCCCGTGGCTGTAATAGAAACATGATGTACTGAGTGGCATGCTGTGTAGAAACAGAACCATGACACAGGAACTCCATGGCTTTTGTTGTTTATGGGTATCACATATCGCTGCAGAGTTTCAGACAAACTGGTTACTAGGATGTAAGAATGTATTTAAGAAGTAGCATTCTGCCGGGATCTGTTTCTGTATGGTTATGTTGGGAGTTGGGTGTCACCAGATGCTTGTTTAACAGGGGTTACTACTCCACTGTATAAGTAATGACCTATTGTTACTGGGAACAATGTGCCAAGCTATCGCTAACACATATTACACTTGAGACAACAATGACAGTACGGACAATTTGTGGAATCTGACTTTTAGAAGATAGAAATGGATGGGCATGGATATGTGCATTGCTGCCAAATTGAGGACATGCACCTGCAGCTTAGAAGAAAACATATTTTTTATCAAGTTAAAATCACGTTTTAACACTGCCAAAGTGTAAAATCTGGTCTTCTAGTCTCATTTTTATTTTATGTACATAATTTAACTTCAGGGTGTCAGTGTGCAAATATTTTTGTTCCAATAGGGTGTTGATTTTACATTGTTTAGCTCTACTGTATTGAGTCTTAAAGACCGTCTTCTGTTAATCTAGTCTGAGTATTATTAGCAGTTAAGCAGCTAATCAATCATGCATTGGCATACTTTTTTTCTGACCCTCTCTGACTACCTGATGCTATCAGCAAAGCTGTCAAAGTTACTCTTCAAATTATAATTTAGGCATTTTAATATAAACAATAACTGGTAAAGTTCCCACTTTAGATACCTATGTCTTCCATCTCCGACTCCTAATGAGAGAACAACATACTTTAACTTAATATGTTGTGTTTTTCTAACTTAGTGTAAGCCCCTGCCATTGTGCTCACCTGGGCAATAGAGTAGTCAGAGGAGTTTGCAGCTTGCAGGCCCTCGTTGCCGGAGATTCCCACACCGACGTGAGCCGTCTGGATCATTCCCACGTCGTTAGCACCATCACCAATGGCCAGCGTGATCACCTTCACCTGTTTCTTTACCATCTCCACCACCTCTGACTTCTGAAGAGGAGATACTCTAAAAGGGAGGAGTAGCACAGGGAATATTACACAATGTGTATTTCATGAAACTAGATATTGATTTGTGGTAATCAGCAATTGCTATTAATGTGGTAAAATCAGTCGTGGTAAAATTAGTGTTACAACAGTGAGGCATACAGTATGCAGTGCAAAGGATAAGGCAAGACATACATTATAAGAAGAGTAGATGTCATATTATACAGTACATATTACACAGGAACGTATTGTCCAGGAAATTCTATTTCCTACTTCCCCAGAATTTGGGCAGTATAATTGCGGTGTACATAAAATAATATTCATTCTTGAGATCAGCACTTGGCAAAACCCAAAGCTCTTCCTTCACTTTGTAGAATTGTAGGTTGAGGCGTGCAGACAGTCGTGCCAAACTGTGTGAACACCCTAAAAATAAACATATGGGCATTTTGTGCAGAATATTTCTTTAAGAATCACAAAAAAGCAGGTGACAAGGTGGCAAAGAGAAGAAAGCCCTTGTAGAGACTGCATTTAATCCCCAGTGGCAGTGCTTCTGACTTTACCGAGTACCACGTAATGGGCATTGTTTGATGGCGTGTAGCCAGGGAGGGGTTGTGTCATGTCATGCTGGATGGACGAGGCGAATGTGTGAAGGAAGATGAGATCTGGGGGAGGGAGTGGACTTCATGGTCAAGCTCCTCAATGTCAACGCAGCTGGTGGCACATAGGAGGAAGCACATGTCTGTCCAAAGGAACATTCAGTGACTTATTTTGTATTCTTTGCCTTGACATGTGCTTTTGGATTTTGGATCACCATTTGGAGTGTTCCTTTGTCCTATGCCACCTTATGCCTTTTCTGAAGAGTCCATCATGTTTTTTTAATCCTATGTGTCCTCCTTGGCTACTAGCAACTGCATGGAGGAGGGAGGGAGGGGGGCGGGGGGGAGAGGCTGTCATGGAAGGCTTCATATCATGTGGATGCGGCGACAGTTTTGTTGTCATTACTTAGAATTCCTCATGGGGGTGGCAGAAACTACGCACTAAAGCTTTAACTAATTATTATCGGCTGTACCAGTGATGATTTACGTGTCCTGTTACAGGGGATGAATATTTGTGCATTTATTTTGAATTTTATAATAAATTTCAGGTCACTTAATAGAGATCTGTTTTCACTTTGACATTAAAGTTCCCTTTTCTGCTGATCAGTGTCAAAAAACACTTTAAATCTACTCTATACTGTTGTAATGCTTTATACCAACAGCAAAGTTGGCAGTGACGAGAACTGTATGGGGAACTGGGCACTACTGCTATAAAGACTACTTGTTATATTATAGATGCATTTCCCCTTTTTACTGCTTTTTCTCGAGACCCTGTAAGACCTTTCTTACTAGGCCCATTAAGTAGAGCCAATCATTAGGTGATGGTTGGGACACATCTCATTACTCTTCCTTTACAAGACTTCAAACTAAACTGTATGCCCTCACTGACAGCAAAGTCTGTAGCCTACCACACAGGAGCGTCGTCTTAGTGCACCAGCGGTTTGGGGGTAGTGTACAGTACAGAGAGTCTCCAGAGATAATGTCGTAAACGGCTAGCTATCTGAAGCTGTGAAATTGTTAATGTTTATGTTCTCCGTGGTTTAAGAGGCCTCATTCATCTCCTGGTGTCGCTTAGTGCCCACAGAGTGTGCACAAGGTAAAGGCAGGTAGAGGTCAAGGAAAAATAAATAAAAATCTGACGTAACGAGTCATAAGGTTTACTGTTGTTCTGAAAATGTGGTGCTGATTTCTGGCCCCAGACCCCGTCATGGTTGCTTGAGTACTTAAGTACTTCTTATTATTTATGTGGCCGGGGCAGGTCAACAGTGTACCTGCATAATGTTAAAAGTTGCCATTTAAATTTATAACTATCACACTATTTAAACTGCAGCCATGAAATACTCAATGACCTTTGTGGCAAAGACATACTATTTAGTTGTTCAAACACAGAGCTTTTAATTGAATTTAAGTCATTTTAAAGACTTACTTACAGCTTGTCATTTGTGAGGATTTGCTCCATTTCTCAGTTTTATATGATTGTAAAATCATCTTTGGGTTTGGGGCTATTGGTCAGACAAAAATACGCAATTTTATGACATAGTAAAAAGCCTTAAGTTTAAGAATTTTCCATCTCTATATCCATATATGGTTTTGATTCGCTGCATTAACGTGGATTAATGACTCCAGTACTGTATTTAAACACACATTTTGTGTAGTGTTTTTCAAATGCAGAAACAGACTCGGTACGTAAAGTCTTTGCAGTAAGAACACCTACTTTCATTTTGGTCAGTGGAATTTATTGTCTCTGTTTTATTTTATTGTTTCAGGAGTAAATCTTACCTGCAGCATATGACAGCTTTACAGGACAGGGCGAGGTCTAGGAAGTACTGTCGCACTCCGAATGCGAGGGCGTATTTGAGAGTCTTCCCGTCAATAATGAGAGCAAAGTCGTTCTCCTTGTAGAGGGCATCTCCCAGCATTCCACAGTGGTGGCTGAGCGCTTCCCTTGTTCTCTGTGTGATGAAAAACATGTAATTAATGTGAGTTTAATTAGTGCAATTAGTCAATATAATTTCAAGCTAAGTCGCTAGAGGAGAAATAGTGTTATTAGATAGTGTAAGTTGTTTTGCCCGGGTGGATTGGTTTGGAAGAATCTACTGTGCAAGCTGATTATGATTAATTCATTTATAAGTCAGAAAGGTTTTTTTTAAAGATGTTTTGTTTTTTAATTCTATTTTAAAAAGCCTTTGCCAATTTGTTAACAGATACAAAAATATTTAACAATTATTATAATACCAACTGTTATCCAGGCTTTTGGGAAAAAATAAACCGTCAAATATTTTTGTTAGTTGCAACATTTTTC
Organism: Sander lucioperca; assembly: GCF_008315115.2. Lineage (NCBI taxonomy): Eukaryota > Metazoa > Chordata > Actinopteri > Perciformes > Percidae > Sander > Sander lucioperca. The sequence goes on along the minus strand of NC_050173.1, from coordinate 26,548,590 downwards.
ATTTGCATTTGAGGATTTATTAATCCAAAGGCTGAGATGCATGCAGAATAGGTATGATTGATACTGAACCACACTATTGAATATTTGTTCTAGTATTATATCCTATTTATTATTTATTGTATATTCTCTATGTCTGCTGTGTGTCTGATGTGTTGCTGCCGTAGCACTGACATTTCCCAATTTGGGATCATAAGTCTATCTAATCTAATCTAATTTAAATTAGAGTTAAATAGATGACACAGATCTGTCCACTCTTCTTGCTAATCCCAAACTAACAGAGCAGCTGCTCTTGATATTTTAGATATGTATTATGTTTCCCATGCTTATTACACTCAGACCTTCGCTATGAGGTGATAACACAAGACGAGTTCTGAGAATGGATCCCGTTTGCTTATACAGTATATACAGCTTTGATGATGAGTGATAATGAAAAGCCATAAATATGAGACTGACAAGAGGATTTACTGTCCTGGTATATGGACATGTGGACTGGATGGATGAAGTGGTGAGATCATCATTGTATTCATCATTCATCATCATCTTCCCCACAGATGGTGAAGCCATTAGGAAATACTGTGTGTAACCACTTTCTCAGTGACAGGTAGATAATACATGTGTATTTTCAATAAAAGAATATAATAATAATAATAATAATAATAATAATAATAATAATAATAATAATAATAATAATAGACATTTTCTTTATAAATTACCTGGCTTCAAAAGTACAAAAATATAATAGAAGCACTTCTTGCAATACAATTATATCCCTTATGTTGGTGTGTAAACTGTTAAATGACTGTACAGACCGTTTTAAATGGGCAGAAACAAAGCAATGATATAATGCAAGGCATCAAACCTAATGTGCCATGCAGATGTTCAAACAGCTATAATCATTAAAAAATGGTGGCCATTAGCAGAACTGAGGGAGGGAGGGGTCCGGCCTGGTGTTGAGGTCAGATATGTCAAAGCAGTCAGATTGTACCAGGGGGACCAGGCAACGTTCGCTTGGCATAACAAAACTCTGAAACCCCAGCTTAAAGGAAATATTTGGAGAAAGGGGCTTTACGTTTCACAAAGCGAGAGAAGGAGAGTGAGAGACACGCACAGAAAGAGATGATGGATTAACAGAAGAGAGAAACTGAGCAAGAGGATACAAGCAGAAAGCAGCTGCGAGGACTTAACCATCCCTGATGGGGTCTGTAAAACAGCAAGAGATGGTGAGCAGTGGGCAGGCTTGCTTGTCTGTGTGTGTGTGTGTGTGTGTGTGTGTGTGTGTGTGTGTGAGAGAGAGAGAAGAGAGAGAGAAGGAGAAGCACAGTTCAGGTTGTGATATCTATATTCAAAAATTAAATCCTTTCAATCCCAGTCAGTTAACAGAGTGATTTTAGATGACATCTCAAAGTGTAAGTGCATGAGTGTGTGTGCTTTGCATAAGCCAGTATAGCATATGTATGAGAAAGAATTCAATTTGTTTGGGGCACAATCTATTCATCACATAGTGTGATAAGCAAAGTTTGCCATTTCGTCAAGTAGGGCAGCCATTTCCCCCCTAATTTCCACTGAGGAATTTTAGCACTAATGCTACATGTCTCCTCCTAAAGCCTCTTTGTTATGGCTATAATGACCAGTTTAGCCTATGTGACTAGCTAGTGTTTGGCTTTGGAATGGGTTTATGCTGTCCATTCAGAAATCCACAAGAGCTTCCCATAAAGACTGAGCTCTATTGTTGATACAGCTCTTGAGTGATACAGCCAACAGGACGTGACACTCATGATGTGGAATCTGGACATTTGTATGGATGTAATGTCATCATCTGTCTCAGACTTGAAGCCACCCTCAAAGGGGACATTTAATTTTTTTATTTCTCCGTTTTTCTCCGTTTTTTTTATAATCAAAACACAGACAAATAAGCTTCTTTTTTTATTTTTTTTACAGAAAAAAGAAAATAATAAGCCCCATTTATCTGTGACTGTACTTCATTTAAGATTAAGATACTAATGCTCAATAAGTGCGGTTAGCTCTTTGAATGACTAAACACGCTGACTGGAAGACCAGACTGTTCAAAATGACCTAATAATGCATCTGTGAATTTCAGTTCTAGTAAGATTAAGTAGAGAGGATGTCTAAAACTTTGTCCTCCCTTTGATAAGCATTTCTAAACACAGCAAAAGAGGAAAGACATGCTCCAATTACTCTCTTTCACAGCACAAGAGCACTCTGAATTACCAGCCCTGCTCCTCTGTTCACTGGGCCTCCTCAGTCTTGGTGGAGAGGTTTCTCCCTTTGCACTTTAACAAACTGCCTTATGTAAGCATCTGTTCAACCACAGGAGAATGAGAGCTGACATTTCAAAGCGCTGGTCCGCATGCTTTATGAATGCACCGACCCCACATTTCTACCTCAGCTTCATTTATCACGCTTAACGACTGGCTGACAGAGTGAAGGCCGTCCGTCATCACCCCCAAACACCCTCCTGCTGCTTCCCCGTCCCTTCCCCACTTCTCACCATTCCCCCGTTGTCCGACAAACTAAACCCAGTCGAGTTTCTCCTCCATCTGTGGCTCCCCTGCTTAGCTTACTCCTGCTGGAAGTGCAGGGACTTGCCCTTTTCAATCTCAGAAACAACAGACAAGGCTCTCCTGCCGGGGGGTCAACAGACTTCTCTGCTGGGTGTCTTAAAGATGTTAAAGGCAGATTTGGGATGTGTGTTGGCTGTGTGTGTGGAAGGCTCCCTGTGGCCTCATCCTTTCAGGTCGAGACAGCTTTTTCACAGGGATTGAGTGATGAGATCAGGGGATTATTTTACTCAAGGACATCCTAATGATGTTATGATTTTACCCTCAAGATCACAACTACTGAACAACTAAAACTACTGTATATATTATAGGTGCCACGTGTTTTGTCAATTTAGTATAACGTTCTATATTTGGATTACAATCTGCCAAAACAATATCATAAATCAATCGTAAATGACATTTGTATTGAGTCATTGTTAGTCTTGACCTCTGATGCATTCTTGCTAATGTAGCAAATACAGATATAGATTGATCGATAGCGGGTTTGTATTGATAGTCAGCTGTTTTGAAAATGCTGGAAGATGCATGAGGCAAATGGCAATTAGGTTATTTTGTTTTTAGCAATGGAATAGATAAATTAAATTAGGAATAAAGTGAATGACTGATCCACAAAAAAAAAGTGTTATGTGTAGATTAGAAGAAGCAAAAGTCTCAGTACAATATTTTGTAAAGCAATGATGATCTTTATGTGCTTTGGTGAGGTTTTGGCTTCTGTATGCAAGGACGTTAATTTGTGGATATGCAGATTGCTAAATACTCACATCAAGAGTGTCTTCATTGATCACAAGCATGCCCATGTTCTTGGTCAGTAGTTTGCAGGAATGTCCTATGATAAAACAGAAAAACAAGATGATTATATTATGTTTCATTAAGCACATTTAGAAGACTTAAAAAGACTGGAAAGTATGCACGTATGTAGGCAGGAAATACTTTAAATGAATTAAATTAAATCAAATTGTAGTGTACCTTAGATTTAATTTCCCCCTTTAGTTTTACAACTGATCTGATTGGGGCTCAAATGCACTTCCACACACACACACCAATTAAATAAATAAATAAAACAAAAAATAAAAAAAGAAGAAAAAAATGAATCAAATAAGGGACACCACATTTTGTAGCAAAACATTTTAAAGGGACACCAATTAAAATGTTGCAGCTCAGAGCCAGTGTCTCGGGACATGACTAATGAGTTTGGTTTATAAGAGTTTGTCGGTTTCCTGTTTTAATAGGCAGTTACAACTCTGAGTTAGCCAACATGGCTCCCTGGGGAGCGTTCCCCTCAGCTCTTGGCTGGGACAGATGCTCAGGGTCACCAGCAAGGTGGTAGAGGGAGCCTCCCATTGGGGAAAACAAAAATGTTTCATGAACCAAAGACTGAAGCCTTCAGTTCAAAACCGTGGCTGTATGAAAGGGCTGCCATCTGTGGCATAACCACATGAATATTTGTGGGCTTCAACACTTTGCTTCTGTCTGGAAAGAAATTTTAGTTTCTTTAAGGGGATTACCACAAAGGCCATGTCTTGTGAATACATGGGTGGCATTTTCTGTGAGTGAAACTGAGATAAGATTGCACAAAACACACAGTCAAACACAATAATGCGCACACACTACACACAGATGGGGCCTTGCATGAGGAAATGAGAGGGTTTCACCTCCGGAGTCAAAACCAAACAGTGTTGGGGTCTGGGTCTGGTGGATTGTTTTCCTAAGTGCAAAGGTGCAAATGTCAAAAAATTTGCCAATGTGAGGAAAATGTCTCCCCATCTCAACACTGTCTCTACTCCCTTCCCCCTTGTCAGTTCCTGCCACAGTCCTTCCGCTTAATGTGTTTACCTTAAGCTCATTTGACTGTGGCCAAACTGCCCTTTTTTATTTCACCAGAGAAAGTTGAATTGCTGGCCTTTCTCCATCTCAGCAGAACTAAACACTGCTCCCAAAGGACTTGAGGAATGTGTAACAGGGACACTCGAGTCACAGTCATCTCAAATGTTGCAACTGCAGCAACAAATAAAGGTTCAGTAGGGAACTTTTATTTTAAAAAAACAACAACTTTTTGTCATATTTCCTCAAACTGTCACTATACTATCAAGAATGTGTTTCGCTGCACTCTCTCTTTTTTACAGCTAAACAGTACACTAAAATGTGTTTCTGAAAATATTTGAGGCGAGAAATAGGCAATGCAGTAACAAAATCTTGATTCATATTTGATCAGCGGTGCATAGTTTAACAGTTAGATCAGAGTTCAGGAGCAGTGATTGACACCGAGTTAGACTTCTCGGCTCTGATTGGTTGTTTTTCTTCAGGCGCTGTGGAATCTTGGAAAATGCCATTAGGAGCACGAGGAGGAGGCAGAGGAACCTGATTTTTTCACAGATTATATTATGAACTACTGTCAGAATATAGTCACAGTTTGAGCAAATATGACAAATAGTCTTTTTTTAATATATTATACAATGTTTACCTACAGAGGGAACTCACGATTTTGGGAGGAAGAAAGAATGGGGACCTGAAAATAATGACTTCACATGGTAAAGCAGGTGGGAAAGCATAATTGTGAAAGAAGATAAGGGGTTGTGTGTCTCTCTGCTGAAGGGGATGATGCACCCTCTGGCCAAATTTAACACAGCAATGTTTATGTGCTTCTCATCTGTAATACCATAAAAGTAAGTAGTGTTTCCCAACTAGCTGAAGAGCGGGCACTTTCCCTTCATTACGTACGGTACGTTTAATTCCCCTCAACAAACAACTCACAGCACTGGGAGCGTGTCCCAGAGCAAACATGGCTCTTTCCTCAGACAGCCAGACACACAGTGTCAGAGTAGTTACTGTCATGATAGTTCAGGATTAGAGACAAACTGAAACAATGACAGTCTTTACAGCTTCAGATCAAACAGATCTGCCATGCTTCAATATCAATAATTTGTAAAAATAAAAATAAAAAAATAAGTAAACTCCACTGCATTTTGGCCCAATATCCTGTGCCAAGAGTGGCATTTGGGTGGTTCAGGCCACCTCGAAACATAGAAAAATCTAAATGTGATTCACCGGTCAAACGTGGCAAAATGTGCACCATTAACCCTGGCAATGGGGATCGTCTTTCAGTGAGGAAAATAGTAAAAAACAAAGTCAATATTGAGCAGAGATTTTACAGAGCAACTTAGTCAAACGGCGGTCCTGTAAAAATACTTCCAGTGAGCATATGCTTCTGCAGAGCTCCGTCACATCTGGGCACGGTGGGCACAAAGGGCTGATTCAGTCAGGCCACAGTGGTAGGTATAGCCACAAATGGAGGTACTTTTCATATCTATTTTTCTGGACTCTGTGTTTAAATGTTGGCTGCATTCAAGGTAGATCCGTCTGTAGTAGTTAGCCACATCTAAGAGCTGTAATACCAGTGCCAATTAAGGAAACTGAACTGGACCTGCTGGACTAGAGTTAGTCATTCACATTCCTGATAACATCTGCAAGGCTAAAACCTCTGGGGGAGCCAGATACGTGAGAGCTGCCTCCTTGTGTACATATGCATGTTATTTATTTCATGTCAGTGCAGTGTGCTCATACATCATCTAGCATTCTACGACAGATGCTTTTGCTAGATATGTGTGACAGAGAAGCATTCAGTCAGTCAGTAGTTTGTCTTGCTGGGTGAAGAATGACCCCAGGACTGACTGGAGCAATCTATCACAACACAGACCAGGTTCACCATTGACTTTCCATTTGGTTTGAGACCAAGTGAACAAGCAGGGCATGCTGCACAAATATCAATTGGATTATGTGAGTGCAACAGTCTTTAATGTAAATTATTTTACATTACAGGGGCACCTCTCTACATTAAAGGGGCACTCCACCAATTTTACACATGAAGTTCAGTTTACTGACCACAAGGACTAAATCTCGGTTTAGCTTTGAGATTTAATTTTTTAACAGAAAGCCTGCATTACCAGCTGGAGATGTGGGGTTTGAAAGAAGTGGGTATTTAGGAGGCAGGAGGGGTATAATGATTATGCAATTGAGTTGTATTACGGGAAATATAGGATCCAGTGTTTTTGTACCTTGACCTATACTAGAGAATAAAAGTCCAGATATCTTGTGAGTCTCCCAACTTTATGGATGTGCGTCTGGCTCTTACCAATGTTAATGGCTGTTTCCTGTTTGTCCCCTGTCAGGATCCAGATCTTGATGTCCGCCTTCATTAGAGTCTCAATGGTCTCGGGCACCTTATCCTGGAGCTTGTCCTCTATCGCTGTGGCCCCCAGGAGCTGGAGGTTCTACACCAGAAATGAGTAAAAGACAGAAAAAAAAGTCTTTAAAAAAAGCCAGTAAGTGGTGGTCATAACAGAGGAAGGCCTTTAAAACGTCATGTGTCAGAGAAACATGTGAGCCGGGATTGTGTCACTCACTCAGTCGTGTTTTTTTCCTTCATCAGCTGCTCTTGTTTATCACCCAGAAAAACCATGACAGGCTTAAGAGGTTTTTGGATCAGTTACTGTGCCTCTGTGTGCATCTGCAGACACGATCTCTCCCACACAAAAACACCCACAAAATACTTTTGGTGTTTTTCCCAGAAACCTTGGTGGTTCTTTGTGGCTGGTTGTGGGCTCATATGGGCCCATCATGGGGCCAAAGATTTGACAAGACCCCGGGGTAGAGGGGAGACAGGAGCCAGCAGAAGAGGAAAGGCAGGGGAAGCTCTTTAAGTTGCGACCTGAGACCTGCTGCCTATACATCTGTAGCTCTGTCCTCTCTAATCATTTTAAACCACACAGCACAGAAAATTGTGCCTGGGGAAGAACATGACTATAGCTGATGAGTCCTCATTTGCCTGTTTGATGTGAATTGTTCTTATGTTCCTGTGGTTTTTGTTAAAGGCACTATGTGGATTATGATACAAGAACCACTTGGATCAGGATTTCAACCCCTAAGCTAGGGTGGGACCATAATAACCAGTCAATAGCCAAAAGCTGGTAGATGCTGTCTGGTGTTAGTGAATTAACCATAATCTAAGGGACTGTACACTTCTGAATTCACCAGTCACTGTGGAGAGTCAGTACTTTCCTTACTCCTTATGTTAAAGAACAGAAGTTTTAACTTTGCAAACTGCAGTGTGGGAGACCACAAGACTGGCAGTTTCTATTTGTTGCATTGAACACTGGCCTCCTGATTGCCTTCCTGCGAAATTCTGTCCTGGCTGAGCTAAAGTACAAGTAGTCCATAAATAATCAATTTAAGCTTAAACCAATCAGTGAAGTTAATGATAAATGTTTCCTTCAAAGACTGAAGCAGTTTACTGTTATATGTACACACTCTGGAACATACTGTAGTAATATGAGGGTAGGAAACTCGAACAATGATTCAGCGAATCATACGATTCTACCAATTAACTATTTTCAAAAGCACTGTACAGTAAAAGTAATGTAATGGAAAACAATCAAAGTGAATAATAATGAGTGAGGATTATGTATCAAAGAAGTACAACATCCTCTCAATACAAAAAATAATAACAAAGAAATGGTAAGGTTTTTATTATTAACTTTTTCCTATCAATGCTGAATTATATGCACATGTAGCATTTAGTTTGTGAGATGATGAAGGAGTAACTTCCGATGATGTTGGAATGTCTCCGTGTTTTAAATTTTACTGCAACTCCACTGTGCCCCCATGTGGCGTCATCGTGTGCATTTCAAAATATGGGTGGCCCTGAGGAGCAATAAACCCCAAACCCTGGCCGCATCAGTGCCACACTCTGCCCATTAAGCAACGTACATTACATTTTCCTCTCTGAAAGCTTTTATGTTTATTTTATGATTGATTGCCTCTATTCGTTTTGGGTAGCCATGAAGAACGTGCCAAGTGGCTGATTTACGACCGTGGCTTCCTGTGTTTGACTAGTGCTTCCACATAGACCCACCTCACAGAAAACCAATTCTAGCTGCTGGTGAACGCTTGAATCTCTATCACAAAAACACACAATTTTTTTAACCTTTCCAGGTGTTGATTGCACTGACCCCATAAGCCTCTTACTTCCATTTCACAATGAAATGTGTAATGGCAGGACTAGTTAAGGGAACATAACAGGAAGTCATGGCATCAGGAACTGATACCACACAAACATATCAGTTGTTCACTTTGCAAACCTTTTCTATCAGTTCGTAGCTCTCCTCCAGTTTCAGGGATCTGTTCTGCAGGGAGGTGCAGGCTCTGCGATAGATCTCCAGCCACTGCTGATAGGACGACTCACTGACATCTGTCGCTGCAAAGCACAGAGTGCGCAGGCCTGGAAGAGGAAAGCAGCATCACAACACGTGGGTCAAAACATCCACACTTCTTACCATTTGACATGACTTCTTGAGCTTTTCTATACTCTTTCTATTTTTTCTACTTTTTTTTTTCCATGTTGACATCTTATGGCATTTTATATTATTTTTAGGGTGATTTATCAACATCTAGCCAGGTATAACAGGTGGCAATTAGTCGTCTATGCACACTCTGATATCATTTATTTCCCCAACAGCTAACATAATTACTTACCTGATACTATGCTAATGCAGCAAATCCCACCCATCTAGGCACTTGCTTTACATATGCCTTGTATTCCAAGCAGGATAAATACAAGTTCTGACACAGTTTTACCTGGATTTAAATAACATGCATATAATATCTGTGCAGTGTATTGTATCAGTGATTGTGTTTGTGGTTGAAAGTCCAAATATCTGAATAGAATTGAGCATCACAGATTTTCTGTTCAATGCAAATTAAACTAGGAAAAGATCAAATATGTAGTTAATAATAGTTCATTCTTCTTGTCAGTGTGATAAAGGAAGTTATATTTTATTCAGGCCTCTCCAAGTTACAGTGACTGAAGATCTTCACAATCTGTCCTGAATGCTATATTTAGCCTGCATCAAATATTCCCAATGACATCATTTTGCTGGCGTCTCACAAGGGGGCAGCATGAACACAGAACAAAAGGGAGAGTCTCTGATGCAGTTTCTTTCAGCATCACTGCGTTAGATTAACAATGCTTCAGCATACGCATATTAGGATTTACTGTTCATCAGGTAATGACAAATGAGGATAAACTCTAAGGGAAAGAAAACTACTTCTTCTGCTGCAGCTGATGATCAAGTGGTGATAATGACCAGACAGAAATGTGGGGAGCATACTGTGTACATTAGAAGCATCCTAAGAGATGTTTGACTTTTGGCAGACAGGGGGCGATGTTTGCCCACTCACCCTCAGTGGCAAACTGTTCCAAGTGCTTCAATGTGATCTCTTTGTACCTAGAGCTGTCTGCCAGGCGGTCATAGATCACTGTGTCCTGAAGGTAAACAAACACGTATTGGTTATTGACAGCCAGAGTGGAATGAAAGGAACCTCCTGGACTTGGGCTACTGTACAAATGAGTGTTATTGGGTTGAATATAGCCGTTAGTTGTGTTGCCCTTTCTGTTTCTACTCTGATTTGCCCCAAAATCTTTTTGTTCTGAAATAATCTTTAAAAAGGAAGTTACAGGAGAATTAATTAATTCACAACAAATGTATCTGGATCCTGTAATGGATACATTATTCTGTGAGTAATGTCTTTTAATAACATTAAAAACCATCAACTCATTAAAGAGTTTAGCTTCAAACAAAAATTAAACATAAGTAATAGTAATGACTTTTTATGCATTTAGCATTGTCGTTGTTGATATCACAAAATAAAAATTGTGCCAAACGAAAATACACATTAAGACCAAGTTAATAAAAAACCCATACTGAATGTATTTGTATAACCTTTATTTTGCAGAGACACCCATGTGTGAAACATGGTGATCTTGCTGCTGCTCATTGAAAAGATTTCCTGATAATAGCGAGCAGCAATAAGGGGAGAAGAGTGTTCAACACTAGAGTGTGTGTGTGTGTGTGTGTGTGTGTGGTGATGATGGTGATGGGCTGTCATGCGTTGCCATGGAGAGAGACAGACACTCACAGCTCCTTTGCAGTAGAGGCGGATCTTCCCAGATGGGGTGCGCATGATGACTGACATCCTCTTCCTTGTGCTGTGAGAGAAAAAGGCAAGAAAGAGACAAAGGTGGAATAAGGGGAGAAAACAAATAAGATAATTCACATTATAAGGTGTTACAGCCACTATAGCAAATTATCAAGTACGGTTTGAGCTAGCATAAGCCTCCTGAAAATAGAAATCACAGAGTTGGTAACAAGATATCACACCTAGGTCACACAATTGATTAGTACAAATCATTAGGGCAAAAGGAAGATGATAAACTGGAGATCTGATACCATGCAATTCTTTTTAGGTTCATAAAGCAAATACAATAAGCATGTACACCAATGGACAACAAAAAACTGTGTACAGCAGTTGTACAAATAATAACTAATGAAGAGTATAATGTATTAATAATCTGTAGATTACCTTGTAAACTCCAGCACATGAAGTAGTTCGTATCTCTCCTCTGTTCCAGGCTAAATCCAAAGACAGACAAATTAACACACTCCAAAAGGACATATCTCAACCTCAGTCTTCTTCTTAGACAACTTATCTCAAGTAGCACAAGCCACCCTACTCAAATCAGCCTTAATAGCACATTAAATGTGTTTATCAGTTGCCTGCACTGAGCTGATGGAGGGAGAATAACAAGGTAGAATTCAATTAACTTCCTTAATTGTAGAGGCTGCAAGGTACAAGACAGAGTGATTAAATAGATGCTGAGAGCTTTAGAAGGCCTAATAAAGGTTAAGAAATCGGACAAACGTCTTGGAGACAAGATGTTCTCAGCGGAAGAAAAAATTATTTGAAAATGGTTTTGGCCTTTCTGCCTCTGCCTCTTTGAGTGCAATCATCAGGTTAGCCAATTAAGGGAACAACTGGATGAGTGACCTGAGCTTCGGAGAGGACACACTGCATCAGCTCAGGATTTAATCACATGTAATGTTCGTCATTTTCCATTTCTGTGGCCCATAGGAATACAAAAAGCTGAGTTATCTTTATGTGTTATGCATATTGGTTTTAGTTCAAGGTCTGCAATGGAACATCTGAGCAAAATTTTAAAAAGAAATAGTGAAATAATTACATAAGTAACTGCTTAGAGATATTCTAGAGATACACTACAACCTAAAAAATAATTGGGATGTGCAGTGTGGTTAAAGGAATAGTTCAACATGATTCACTCTCATGTCTTTACAGTATATATGTATGACTCTGCTGCTATTAATCACACTACTGTCACTTTAACCACACCATGGTCACTTTTCTGTTGTTTTTTCTTATTTTAGTTTTCTTTATAGACCTCTTGATACTTCTTTATTTTACTTTCTCTATATCTTTATATACACCAATTCACGGTTTTACTGGGGGGTTATGTGCCGGACTATTTCTTGGCCAGGTGTTTCCCCCTGTTTCCAGTCTTTATGCTAAGCAAACCAGCTGCTGGCTGTAGCTTTGTAGTTACACAGACATGAGAGTGGCATCAATCTTATCGTCTGACTCTCGGTAAGAAAGCAAAGAAGCCTATTTGCTAAACTTTTAAACTATTCCTTTAATAAATAACCTTAAACCCACTGTAGAATGAAAGTAATATTTTGTTGTTAAGCATGGAACATCAGAATGTTTTGTCTCTCCTCATTACACATTAGTCTTTTTACAGTATGTCTGCAGCTACATGGGAAACGGTGAGATATTCCACAGCTTATGAACCGGTGAAGAAATTACAATTTGTCTAATTCATTAATGACAGAAAAAACCCCTCTTCACTTGGATTAAGCCAATACCATGTGGTTAGTATCACACATCTTGTCAGTCTTTTTTTTTTCTTGTTTGAGGTCTATCATGATACTCATATTAAAGAGTAAGTGGATCTATCCATCAGTACAAACTTGCATGCCTTTCATTTAAGTTGTCATGTCCAACTTACCATTTCCACTATGACGCTGTCCGGGGTTCTACCAGAAAACACAAAGCCAAGGTTCTGTGCTGCTCTCACCAGAGCTCCTTCATCTTGAAAGCAAATAGAAACCCAAAACGTTACAGATAAACACACAGAAACCAGTGCTGTCTCAAGATAACCTGGAATTTGAACGTGACAATCCTGACGAGAGCCATGTTCACGTTTCGTGCATAAAACAAGTTTATTTTGAAAAAAATGTCACAATGAGGACAGTGATTGAAAGCTGTGAACCAGGTAGCTGATGCTACAGCTTGCATGAGGATGCTGCAGGGCGAGTAAAAGCTCTACGCTAGTTTTTTACAGTTCACTTAACTACCGTCCTCTTTGCAGCCATTCCCTGCGCCTCTTACCCCCCCCCAGTGTTATAATATAATAACACTAATAATATACTGAATGGCTTGTCAATCAATTTGGCAATTACACAAGGTTTGCATTGTTTTTTTTGTTTTGTTTTTCCCCATGAGAGCTACTTCAATGTTCACATTTGAATCGCAGATTTAAACCTTTAAACATAGTGACATTTTCAAAAATTCATTAGGACGGCCCTTATTTTTTTTAGGAAACTTACATAGTAGTACTGTTAGGAGCAACCACTGTGTCTACACCACATGTTCTGAGAGTATGAGTAGTTAACTTCACCTCCTCCAATGGGAGTGTTTTTGTGGAGTTAAAAATAATCACATTTAAGGGCATGTTTTCTTGGCTCGATGGTGTTTTAAGCCTCCAACGTCGCCTTCCAGGCAGCTAACCCTAACCTTAACCCTAAACATAACCACTGCTGCGCTGCCTGGAAGGCGACGTTGGGGGCTTAAAACACCAAACACTGTTTTCTTGATTGGCAGGTGTCTCATCACTGCTGTGAATGTGAGAGACTGAGGGATCAAAGTCAGGCTCAAAGAATCACAGTGACATACACCATGCATTCTGTAAAAAGGATATTTTATTTTCTAATATGATTCCTGGCTCTCTCCTGCACTGATGATTATATATATGTCTTTATGAACTACTGCTACCTGGAGGCTGTAGTGATATATTCCATTTGCAAAGACACATAGGCTACTAGATGAAAAATTCAATATCTCAACAACAAAAAGCATATCAAGGACACAGCATCATTAATGGAAAGCACCTGGAACCAGGATCACCTAGAGCTGCAGAGCTGCACCACCAGCAATTTAAGTCTTGCAATGTCATAGACCTGCAGATTCTGTTTGACTTGTGCCGCAGGGCAGCAAGAAAAGTAAGTTTAGAAGATAAATGTGCCGCTGAGCACAATCTGCAGGAAAGGAAAGTAACAGTTTCTACAAATTGATACTTGTGCCACCAAAAGGCAATGAGTGCAAGGGCTAAGTTGTTGTTTTTTAAGCTGCATTCAGTGCTTGTGTGCTTAAGGTTTAACACTTTACAGTGTAAGCCTGCAAAATAAAAGGGTTTTCTTACTTGCAGCATTATTTTTCTCTACATACAAGAATGAATGCTGAACCCACACTGAGTCATTGTGACCATCGATTAGAAGAGGGCGGGGTCCTAACTTGATCGTTGTGCTAAATATCTGTAGAATAATATTGGGTATCATTGAAATAATTTATTCATCTGTATTTTATTGGTAACATAGTTAGCTCTTGACAGGTGACTATATCCATTTCAGCTGTAATAATTACTACAATGGTTGAAATTGCTAAAACTATCATTTCTAAATCTCCATGTCTAGACTGATACAATTATTTTCCTTTCCTATAGGTAGCACAGGTTGTCATGTTTGGAACTGGTCTGACAGTGACCGAACAACTACGCAACATGTGGATAATGTGCAGTATCCCAAACTTATATGTGCAAGTTACAAGCCCTTTTGATATGTGCTTTTTTTTAAAATGTAAATCTGATTAGCTGCTACATTCCACAATACTTAGTCTTGATCGTGAACACCTTAACAGTCAAGAAAATCTACTTGTTTCTTATCCTGATTTTATTTAGGTTTTTTGTTTTTCTCTTTGAAGCCCCCAGACAATAGACAAAGTACGGGCAATAAAAAATGTTCCCAAATTATAATAGGATAATACCAGAGCAGCATACTGTAAATGCAAAAGCTGTATAATTTCCACAAGCTGTGTTGATGAAGGTGTCATCTACCTGGAGATGCAGCCTGGTAGGTGATTTTTCCATCCGTGCGCTCAGGGACTGCAGTGTGACAGATGGCCATCATGGTCATAAAGTCCAGGATGACAGCAGCTGTAGGCTACAGGATGTAGAAAGGGCACTTTGACTTTAAATGTTCTTTAATTAAAAATAAAACAACTAGAAAGACATTGATGATACTGTACAGTTTGACAGACTCTGATCAACTGGCATGACTTACAGCTAATGTAAATGTGTGAGTCACACACAACCTGCTAAAACAGTTACAGCCATGTTTACGGACAACTTCTCTTCATACATTTATGTACTGTAGATTTGGGTGAAAGGTAATTTGTAGCATTTGTTTAAACCTTTTTGTTGCATGAGGTATGCTATAGGATGGTTCAGTTCAACCCATCTAGTACAGCAAATAGGCGAATTGTTTGGAAATACTGTTTAGCTAAACACTGTTTGACTTGCTTGACTGACTACCATCTCCATTTAGTGTTGCAGAGACCCAAACCACAAATGCATGAAATGCAAAGCTAGCCGTTTGGTCTCCGACCATTACACATGCCATGTCATCATTAGTGTTGTCCATCAGGCTGGGAAGACGTACTGAATAGTTTGGTGTGGTTTGTATCCACGCTGACAACCTTTTAGAAAATATCAACTACAAATTGTGTACCACAAATCAATATTTTATATTAGCAGAAAAGAGAGGGAACCGCAAAAACAGATTGAGAGTGAATATTTCACTTTTCCATAAACACAACCTAAGAGGCCTGGGACCACTTATCAATTTGATAATTCAGTAAAAATGATTTTCCATTTTTACTTTATTGTTTTTTTAAAGTACATGAATACATTCTCCATGCCAATCTTGACCCCAAAAGTGCAATGATTGACTTAAAACCTCACCTCTCTGGTACAAATGTGTTACTGTGATATTCAGGAGTAAAAAAAAAAAAAAAAAAAAGGAGCCTGACAAGTAAATCCATTAACTCCACATATTGTTGTTCGAAGCCACCATCTAGTTTGTCCGTTTTCTGAAACGCATGTGGATCCAGTATTCACCAGTCAGGTTGGGCCTGACTAATGACTGGCTGTAACAAGACAGTAGGATCCCACAGACTGACATTTGCTCATGCATGTGCATGCGCAACATAAACTTGCTTCAGTTAATGAAAAAAGGCCTAACCTATACACTGAGGGCATTTTACATTAATGAGGAGAGATGTATGACTAACTAGCCGAGGGACAGACTCGGACAGGCATCTGCTGAGGCTCCGGTCTGAAGCTGCAGGACCACCAGCCTCTAGTCAATGAGGCAGAGATATCAGCTACCTCCAGGGCTATGCCAGGCCTGAATCATACAGCAAACAGTAATCAGGCTATGGTGGTTGTTAAAAATGAGTTCAATAGCAGAATAAGCTCACGTTATTAGCTCACCAACATTACGAGAAACCAATGAACCTACTCTGACACAGAGACTCTACAGCAGATGTGACAAATATGCCATGCTATGCATTGTTGACAGCTTATTATTACTCAAAAAAAAACATCTGCTGTTCTTTTCACTTCTCAAACCAAAAGCTGTGTACACACACGGTATTGTTAAATTTGCTCTCTTTCTGTTGGCCATGGCAACTCTGATGAGAGATCTCTAACAGGGAACAAAGAGCAAATGAATGGAGAGGGGAGGGCAAATCAAAGGGCCTCTTGTAAATGAAAGTACACCAAGTCTATTAAAGTCCAGGTGGCTGTGAGAGTCCCCTCTGCCTCCTAGCAGCATGCTAATTTGGTCTGGGTTGACAGGTATCCTCTGAAGGACATGTCAGTGCGTGTGTGTGGGCTCTTATATTTCTATCTTTGTGAGGAGCCAGTTGAGTTTAAGACACTGAGTGCGGGGACATTTTTTGAAAGTGCCGACATTTTGGCCAGTCCTCACCTCTTCAAGTGGCTGTTTGGGAGTTTAAACTTGGTTTGAGGATTAAGGTTAGAATTCAGTTTTGGTTAAATCTACAGTAAGGGATGGGTAAGGCACATAGTTCAACATTTTTGGGAGTCTCTGCTATTTGCCTGTTACACTTACAGTTACAACAAGACTCCAGGAAGTCACTGCGCTGAGCCAAGAAATAGTTAAGCCCATTAAAACCCCTGTTTACAAATTAAATTAAACAAACAAGATAACACATGTTAATTTGTGAGATATAGAGATGCTGGTAAGCAGACTTTTTTTACCCTCGGACAAAGCCAGGTTTGCCCCTGCTTGCTTTATGCTAAGCTAAGCTAACCGTCTCCTGGCTCCAGCTTCATATTAAAACGGACAGATATGAGAGTGGTATCGATCATCTACATCTACATTACGTATTTTTGAAAATGTCAAACTATTCTTTTAAGGTTAGGGTTATGGTCTAAGGAATGAATTATGTCAATGACTGTCCCCACAAGCAGAGAAGTCAAACATGTGTTTGCTATCCAGGGTGGTGGTAACCTAGGCAGAGAGTACAGGGCAAGTTGTGAGCTTTGCTCTGATGGCACAATTAGAAGTGACAGCTAATAATGTGCTGCCAGCTATCACTCCCACTGACTCCTGGTTAATATGCGTCATGACAACAGTGACGGACACTCATCACTTCAGACATGGCCAGTGTGGAAAAGGTTGAAGGGTGAAAGAGAAAATTAAGTAGAGCACCCAGACGCGCGAGCGAGCAAACAAACACCCACGACAACTGCTGAAGCTCTGCGGGCAGAGAACATGTCCAGTGACTCAAGAGAATATGAAAAGCACCAGAGGGGATGCTTGTTTTTGTCAGCACTTTTAATTCCTCTCTTCTTTAGTCTGCCATCCCCCTCAACAATGTATCAACACTACTCCTACAAACAGCCTGCAGTGACCCAAAAGTGTTGTTAATGATAAGGATTAACTATATATACTATGTATATAACTATACACTGTTGTACATAATTAATCTCTATCGTCTACATAACTGCACAGAATACTGTACTCAACCGGTACTTTGGTATGTAATGCTTCTTTTGCACTTCTGGTTGGATGTCAACTGCATTTCATTGGCTCTGTACCTGTACTCTGCTAAATGACAATAAAGTTTAATCTAATCTAATTAGTAATGTTTAAGTAAGAAGCATCCTGATGGCCATAAGGACAAGGTGAGATGTGAGAACATAAGGTGTTAAATGAAATGTATCACTTCATTCAGCATTTATGTGTCGTACAAGGGAGAGGGAAGCACTGATGGTTTGAAGGTTGGAGATACTGTCATAATAACCTTAATGTTTCTCAAGTATATTTAAAAGAACTAGTGCAGTGCCCAATTGGAGTGCGTGCCTGTTCGGAACGGGCCGATTGCTTGTTGGTTCCCAGTATTTTTTCCCCACAGCTTTATCTAACTATTAAGTGCGGTTCAATCAGGCGCGGCTCGGCTGCAGCTCATCTAGAGATTTGACGAGTCCCCTTTTTTTCGTCTAGCCGTCACACATCCAGGTAGCGATGCGGCCCGGGCAGGGGAAGCAGGCTGGAGAAATGTGCACAACAGCCGGCAACAAAACAACATGCTGGAGAGCACAAGAGCCTGGGCGTTCATCTAATATGTGTTTGTGTACGATTAATTTCGTCATTTGCATGTAGGGTAGAGAGCAATCAGTTTTTGGCGGATGATCACACTGCGAAGACTTGCTTGAGCAACCAGTACTCATTCCCAATGCGTATGTGACGCACCGAGCATAGCAGTAGCTCGACCACGGCGCTGTAAGATTACGTAGTATGAAGAGCGACAACAGTAGAGAGTAGTAGTAAGACCGAAAATCCACGTAAGGAGTGTTAGGGTGGTGGATGAGTCAAACAACACAGGATATTCACACAGGAGACGGGGGTTTGTAGCAGAGACGGTGAACCGCAATCAATGAGCCGTCCACCCCCGCTGCTGTACTGCGTATGCGGGAGGGAGACGTACATACATACAGTACATACAGTACAAACGCACGCACAGAGGTTTCTCGATTTATCGTAGATATAGTAGATTTTGGAAAATAAGCTTGTTTGCTTTTGTGCTCAGAGATAGATGAGAAGAACAATACCCCCCTCCCTCATCATGTCTGTGCTGTAAATATGAAGCTATAGCCAGCAGCCAATTAGTCTAGCTTAGCATAAATACTGGAAACAGGGGGAAGTAGCTAGCTAGTGGCTTCCTGGAGTCTTGTCATCACCGCAATTAGCTGAGGCTCCAGGAAGCCCCTGCACAAAGAAATACTCCAGGAAAAAAAGTCTGGTAAAACCCCAACATGCCGTCTTGAGACTTTTTACATTTTAGTTTTGTACAGATTAAACAAACAAGACATAACATGCTAATTAGTGAGCTTTTGAGGTGCTGGAAGGTGGCTTTTGTTACCTTTTTTGGCACAGCTAAGCGGCTGCTGGCTCCAACTTTTATATCATCTAACTGTCGGCAAAGAGCGAATATTTCCCAAAATGTCTAAATATTCCTTTAATAGCAGTGCCACTATTGAGAGATTGTGTGCATTTAATTTCAAAACTCTCAAAATACATGACAGCATCGTGACAGGAGTCTTGTTATATAATAGAAGGTGACTAGGAGAAGGAAAAACTATGACTCACTCAAAAGTGCTATAATATTAAAGACATCCACCATCAACAAATCATTAGAACACCTACAAAACAGTAGATACATCATAAGCTAAATCATTACCAGAGATTTAGAGAGACTGGGGTTTCTAAACAATGGTTGGTCGTGCACTATAATTAGCAGAGGGCACGGGGCTATCAATATGAAACAAAAGCAGATCCTAGACAAACTCAATGTGTGGAGAGATTCTGCTGTCATAACAAAGCAAACATCACAGTGGGATTACTACTTTCCCTGGGCGGTGCTACTGTACATAATTAGATGTGACATTCTGCCTCCACCATGCTGTTCTGCAGCTGAGTGACTCAACCAGCCAATCAATCACAGGTTTCACCCATTTCATTACCACAGGTGGCCTTAACTGCTCCGTCTAAAATCCTGTAACAAATCCCAAATGCATGTCCGTATTTTGAGACACAGGCACAACTGCTAAATATTTGATTTTCTTTTTGGGCCCTTCATATGATACCCATAAATTAAAAGCAATCACTCTACAGCAGTACAGTTCCCCACAGTGAAGAAGCAAATAAGCAGGTTTTTATCCTGACAGAATAAGCTAATTAGGTTATTTGCATGCCTGTAAAGAAATAATAATCCACCCCTCAGCAGGATTTTAATCAAACTGATATTAAAGAGAATATAGTCAACGTGTCTGTCAAAATCTTACCATGAAACATCACAGCATTTTCACCATTTTTAAGACACAACATAAACACAAGCCCACCACATCACTAAGGTCCACATAAAATGGCACAAAGACCTTATACAACCACACACAATTAGATTTAAAATCCTTCTTAGTTTTGTCCTAAACAGCAGCTATCACTGCAGGCAGGTGGCAGGGAACCCTGACATTACTTACGTGATTACTTTGGAGGTTTTCCAGTAAGCTCAGGTCATTAAATCCCTCCTCCTCCGATGAGTGTGTGCTGTGGCTGGAAAGAAGAGATGGAGAAGTCAAAAAAACAGAACATACTGAAATACTTGATAGCACTGACAGCCAACTAGAGCACATTGTTGTGACACTAGAGTAACATTTAAATTCATTTGCATCATCAATGCTTGTGACAGCAGGAGTTTACATATATGTACATCTTTCTACTAGCGTCTGACAGTGATAAGCATGACAAAAGTGTTTATGTACCAACAGCAAATGTTTCACATTTCTGCTTGAAAAATGATGGAAAAATTGTGGACCAACTAATCAATTAGTCAACTTATTTTTTCAGGTCTAGAAAAAAACAAATGGGCCCAAGACTGGCACCACAAAACAGATCTCAAATGTATTGACATAGCCAGTGCTGTGTGCCAACAGTATTGACATGTTGAGAAAAATACCAACTGCAATGCAGACAGAATGCAAATGTAGGCCCCTGGGTGTAAGTAATGTCATGTACAGTGTGATTGTACATGTAGGAGCAGATTATCATTTCATCATTTCACAACGCCCTTTATATATATCATATTACCTTCAGTCATTTCCATAAATAATAAATGCTTTAGAAATTAAACAATGCAAGAGAAATTGCTTACAGGGACACAGCAGCAGGCAGGCTGAATTTCTGGCAGCTAATATAGACCATATGACTCACATACTAATCAAAGCCAAGCCCTAATAAATTACTGGAAATACAATTAGTCAATCATACTTGCACCAGAAATGTTTTTCGTAACTGGCAAGATGCAAAATAATTTAATATTTATACAGGAATATAGCAAAAGAAAAAAAATATACAATCTTCTGTCAACAGCAAGCCATGCTGAACTGAAAAAACATGATTTTGGATTGCAGAGAAGACCTTTTCATTTATATAAAAAAAAAAAAAAAAAAAAAAGATTCCCCCCCAAAACAGTGATTTTTGTATTATAACAACCAGCCGCTCGCTGACCTTCCAGCGGGGATCGATCCATGATTCTGTGATGAATAGAGTCCTATAAATCAGGTATACAGCAGCTTTGTCCGTGGCACTGGGGCTTGATAGAAATGTTACTGAGGCTGCCATTAGCAACTATAAGTCTTTATAATCCCACAGGATACACCGTTCGGATTCCTAAGAGCCAGCCGGCCAGTAATACTCCCATCTACTGCACCACAAATAGGAAAAACACAGCGATGCCATCAAGCAGCAGGGCTGGAGTCGATATTGTGTTACACAGACATAGATGCACTGAGGGTTAGGGAAATGTATCACACTTGCAGGCTTTATTAAAATATGTCAGGGAGAAATCAGCAAACAAACGTGTTGTAAACACATACTGAGAAAGAGGGTGGATGTTTCAACTAAAAAGCTTGACGTTTTGTATCATATACTGTAAAATATATGTTTTCTGATTACAGCAGGTTACATCCATGCGACATATTCCTACATGTTTGTATCTAGGTTACATTTCAAGAGCCTTATACATTCATATGTGCAGTAAAAACCTATTCTGCAACAAAGACTGAAAAACTGCAGTACTTTTGACAGAAAATCTATGGAGACAGTATTACTGTTTCTAACCCTTGTACAGAGAAGGAAGCCCAAAGCTTTTCTCTACTGCAGCAGTAGCATAGTTCGCCAAGTCGATTGTCTTGATGAAAATCTAAGGCACAGGGCTGGGTGTGGAGGACGGTCAGTTATTGATTATCTGCCAGCACACAGAGGTCCTGTCACTATAGGAACAAGGGTGCTGGCTGTTCACAGTCAATAGCCGGGGACGGGTTCCTGATCAAACCTGCGCCGACACACATGCTGTCATGGAAGTAATACAGTTCTAATTGACCTGTGTCTAGATGGCAGTGTTTGACCGAGATAAACTTTGATTAAAATTAGCCATAGGATGACGACCGATCCAGTACTGGTCTTGTTTTTTTGTTTTGTTATTATCTATCATCAAGAAACAAAACACACTTTGTTTTCCCCTTGTTCCTGTATCCCAGTCTATTTTCTGTAGAAATAAAAACTCAGTTCAAAAACTCAAGTTTTTTTCAGTGAGAAAAAAAAAGCAGCAAAAAGAGACATGCCTTCATGAAAGCTGCCAACTTCCTTAAAACAGCAAGATTCAACATTTTGGCATAATAGGCATTGACAAACCCACATGCAAAATGGATAAGACACACCCATGCTGTTACTGCAGATCTCAATACTGTAGCAAACGGATCTTAAACTTAGGACTGTGTGAGTGTGTGTACGTGTGAGAGAGCGAGAGAGAACGAGAGAGAGAGAGAGAGAGAGAGAGAGAGAGAGAGAGAGAGAGAGAGAGAGAGAGAGAGAGAGAGAGAGAGAGAGAGAGAGAGAGAGAGAGAGAGAGAGATAATAAGTGGGAGTGTAATCTACTACCTCAAAAGTTAGTTTGATGTTAACTGGGGAAAAGGAGAATGTGCTGCACAGCTTCAGCCTCAACACAACATACAGTAAAGGCTGGTAGGAAGCCACATAACGTAACCACTCAGAATTCAATAATAATTCTAATACTGCCAGCATATACATAGATCTATATACAGTATAAACTGGAATATTTGTTTTTAAGGCTGTTCTTTCACATAAATAGATATACACAGTGAACCAAGAGCCACAGTCACATTAAACATGTCCAAAGTGTACTCAACGCACACAAAAACAACAAACACAAATTGAGGTATTGTGTTCAATGTCACGATTTTCACAAGGCAAGGCAGCACTGATACATCACAGAAGCGAGGAGTGAAAAAAAAACGATCACCATTTCACACCCAGTCATCTTACCAGTCGTCCTCTGCAAAACTACCCTCCTCAGCCTCAGGGACGTGGCTGTTGGAGAAAAAATTATCTTGTTGACAAAGTCTATTGTTAACATGTTCTGTGAATGTACAGACGCCAGGATTGGATTAAAGATGGGTTTGTTTATGAGTTGGCAGGTGTTAGAGTATGATAGGTCAGATGCCGGGAAGGACTGTAGCCGAGGTGTTGTGGTTAGGTTGATAGCAGTGATTATAGCAGGTCCTCTGATCATTTACACGATACTACTCTCATGTCCACACAGTAGGAGCCGGTTACCTTAGGGGGAAACAGGCTGTGAACGAAATCACATATTAACCTAGTATGATGTACATTTGAGTGTGTAGTGCGTTCCCCTTGCATAGTTTGTGGATTTTGTGTACGCAAGAAATGCCCGGATCTATAACAGATTAGCAACAATTTCTTAGTATGAGACGTGAGCCTACTGGACATACTCAATCGCTCCAAAAAGCATTGCGGCTCTTTAGACTGTCCAATGACGGACTGCGAGGCAGATGGTTTAAATAATTAACCGTTGGCAAATGATGGCGAGTGACATCAAGGTACAGTTAAGAGGAAAAGTGTGAGTGCTCACATTTATAATGTAACAAAAACAAATTTAACAGTAAAATATTTAATAATTTAAATTTGTCATAAAATATCAAATTGAGTGGAAGAGGTAATGTTGATTTGATATTTGAAATAAACAATTTTCATTTAATTGTTTCATTGTGAACAGTCTGCTGGTAATGGCATACTTCATCATTAATTTAGTGTTTATTTAGGGTTAGCTGAGTAGTTTGAGTAATGTGTGTAGTAGTGTGCAGTACGTAAGTATGCAGTACGTTAGTATGCAGTACGTTAGTATGCAATACGTTAGTATGCGATTTCGAACACAGCCACAGTGTAAAAAACACCTCTACAGTTCACTAATTAACACATCTCAATATTATATCTTGTTTGTATTATCGTACAAAAACCAAAAGTATAAAAACCTCGGTAAAAGTTGCAGAAAAAACTCCAGCACATAACTCCCTGTAAAGCCTTCTGTTCCATTTTTACACTTTGGTTTTTGTACGAATTAAACATACTATTAGCACATTTTGGTAGTATGTTTTCTTCACTCGTCACTATGGCGCCAATAATTAATTGCC
Source organism: Sander lucioperca (assembly GCF_008315115.2). Classification (NCBI taxonomy): domain Eukaryota; kingdom Metazoa; phylum Chordata; class Actinopteri; order Perciformes; family Percidae; genus Sander; species Sander lucioperca. Next base: position 26,524,392 of record NC_050173.1, on the reverse strand, counting down.
TCAGTAAATTATTGAAGCATTAAAAGGTACAAGTTACTTATTTATTAAGGGCTAGTTTTTGCTCACTTTCCTGTTATTGCTCCTTACAATTGTATACAAGCACTAGCATTAATTCTAAGTTATTGTTAACTGAAAGTTTTGTGCTCACTTTCCTTTCCTTACAAGTGACAGATGTTATACTAGCTGTAATTCTTTACGGGCAAAAAGAAAGATACTGCATGCATGTGATTTAGATCTCAATATACAGTATGCTGCTGTTCTATATCCAGTTGTGTTGTGCATGTTAAGTGAAATGTCAGTCCTTTCACTCATCAGTATCAATCATTTTGGTATTACATACATGTAAGATCCATTAGAAACTTACTGGTAAGAATGACATTTACCACTAAAATAATACCATGTATATTTTGATTAAAAACACTGTAGTAAAACCTGAAATGTGACTAGTTACTGTAGTTAGCAGTTGTTGTTTTTGACTAATTGTCTCAAGCGGACAAGAAAGTCTGAAACACACAAAATGTTTAGATCATTATGCTCTTATAAAACATACTAAACATATTTGATACCAAAAAAGTAATTACATTTAACTGGGGTTATAACACATTAGGGTTGGGCGATATGGAGAAAATCAAATATCACGATATTTTTGACCAAATACCTCGATATCGATACCGCAACGATATTGTAGTGTTGACTATTGGTGCTTTCACAAAATATTTATTTGATAAATAATCATCAGTAATGTGGATATAATGACTAAGTGGGTAAAGGCAAATAATGTAACAGCTAGAACAGTCTGGCAAGCAGCCTTTAAAACAGGAAAAGACAACACTTACGCCATATTACGATATTACAATATCTATATATATAGATGTATATATATATCTATGTATAGATATATATATAAAATCTAAGACGATATCTAGTCTCATATCACAATATCAATATAATATCGATATATTGCCCAGCTCTATAACACATTAAAGATATTACACTGAGGACGTTTTGCTGAAATGTTTGAGGAGAAATTTCAATGAAAGGGAAAAAAATCCGAATCAAAAAAAGCCAGAAACAAAACTGGGGGAATATATAAATGTTTGGGAATAATCTTAGTATAGTAAGAAGCCTCCCTTTCTCATTCCTCATCAGGCAACAGCAGGAACTTCGCAACTACAGCTGCAACGTGGATGTAAGCATTTTGTGTACATTTTTAAGGCCACCAATGAATCCAGCAATGAAAACAACAATGTTGGAAACTAAATGTGGTCAGAGTGCACGCTGCTCTAAAATGAGGTAACAAATTATTTTTGACATCTCTGCTCTGGCAGACTAACTGCAGTGCAGTGTTTTGTTAACTGTAAGGAGTGGAGCCGACCAGACGATGTGCTCTACTGAACATTACGGCTCTCCATTTGATTCCAACTCAGTTTGATTCATGCTGTGAGCCTGTTCACTAGTGTACCTTCAGTAAAACAACATTGTGGTTAGCTGCATTAACAACAAACCAATCCGTCGGCACACAGGCTAATGTACAGTATTAGACGTATGTAAAACAACTGTATCCAATGTACATGTCTACTGTGTAACACTTTACGATCCAAATTTGCCCACACAAATGGTTTATTTAAAAAACACAATCAAAACATATATTTTTGAGTTTAGTCACTTGAGTACATTAAAAAAAAAAAACATGCTTTCACTCAACTACAAACTAATAACACTCAGGAGGATTCTGGGAGCCTTTCTAACCTAAACAGTATTCTCCTTGAGATTTGGCCTCCAATCCAGTGGAATTAATTAATGTCTACTCCCTTGGGGTTGGCTTTATTAATTACAGCAGTACTTAATTTGTGGTGAGGAACACATGCGGGCGGCAGTGTCAGGGGGGCTTTGTGTGTGTGCTGGCACCAAATTTCAAGTCACGCCACGTGCTATGCAAGTGCATTTGTATTAAAATATGGAATGTTTTAATTTTATTTGTATTTGTTTTTGGACAAGAAAAATATACTACTACACCCTGAAATAGAGTCAGATACTTTGAAATCTGTCTTTGTACAAAAAGTAAAATAAAATCAGTATTGAAGAAGCATTCCGGTATGTTAATTCCAGAGGTAGAGACATGTTAGTGACAGAATTTAGAGTTGAATCAAACAATATCTGCCTCACAACTACTTTCATTCATATCTAACGATAAACCTGAGGAAAGCAGACTGGATGCAGTCGAATCTGACATCTACGACAACCGCTTGCCAAGCTGTTTCACTGTTGGGTAAATTCAACAACCATGTATTCATTATGTGTTTAAATCATTAAATATATGTCATACAGTATATACTATTTCCATACTGTAAAAGCCTAAACATAATAAAAAAGAGCAGGAGGGTACAGATTATTTATTTGGAACAGCACTGTGTCAATTGTTTTAGGCCTCTAAAATCCTGATTGGTATTAATGTGGGACGAGTCATGGACTCAATAAAAACCCATTCAACTCAACACTCAGGTTCAGAAATAGTGTTTCTGATCTGGAACAAAATGCAGATCCAAAAACACAGTCAACACCCAACACATCAATGCTCTGTGACACTTTCCAGACACATTTTGAGGAATAGTGAAATAAAGTTTAAAGAAAATAATTGGATTATATATTCTATGAAGGAGAAGAAAACATAACTTACATAGTTATAGCACTACAGTGGGTTGCATTACTGTTCCAGTTAACATTGGTATTGTCTGGTGAATTATAAATACAGAGCAATGACCAGAACAGTTTTTAAATCTAACCCTCCCAACTCTTATTTTGGGAACCCAGAAGGAGCAGAAGAGCAGGCCAAATGATAGCATCATGAAAACAGCCTCGCCTCATTAGAACATGCCTTTCTTCTATCCTGCTATGAAACACTCATTCATATTTATCAGTTGCATAAGAGGGAGTCCTCGGTTCAGCGTATCAAAAGAAGACATCTCTACTTTGGAAGAAGGAGAGAGAGACTGCTGCCTAACGTTAATCTTTGCAGGGAGGAGTGTCTGGCCCTGATCCCCAGCAGGCTTGAGTCAATTAAATAACCATTCAAAAAAGAAAAGAAAATGACAAAAAAAAAAGAAAAAAAAAAAGAAAATTATCTTTAACCTAAAACATCCCAAAATTACATCCCTGTCTTTATTCAGCAGCAATAGCGGAGAGCCAAAAAAATATAAAAAATATCAGCAATAATCTTGGACATCAACATGCACATTCTCACTACTTAAAGTAACTTTATGTTGTTGACCCGGGAGACGGCGATGAGAAGTTGGAGCTAGCAATCATAGCATAATGAGAGCTTTGGTACAGAGAACTCCAGATAAAATACTCTCTTTTGTCTTCAGCCTGCACTTCATCAATCAAGCTTTTAATTGAATCCTAATGGGATTAATCATGTACTGTCACGCCTGCACTTGCTTTGGTTCTGTGAAGATCTGCTCTCCCACTTGTTTTGCATCCACTGAGGCTAATTATCTATGAACTGAAATGAGAATATATTCGGGGGGAAGGAAAAAAAAAATGAAGGGTTGATTTAATGTTATTTTAAAATGTAATAGAATATGCTTTTATGTCAGTAGAGCTGAGGGAAAAAATTCATGTGGACTGCGAATTTTGGCTAAATCGCAATGTTTACAAGAGGATACTGTATGTTGCCAATATTCTTATTCTTATTTGTGTCAAGAGATTGTCAAGCTCTGGACCTCATAGATAAAATACTGAAATGTATAGCCAGTATCCACAAATTCCTCCAACGTGACATACGATGGACGGAAGGCTAAAAAGGAGAGAGTAAAGTACCTTTTCTGCCTTTTATTTATAGTTTATGTTGAGAGGAGCACTGATGCAGCTGCTAATGAGAAGGCGAGGGAGGAGAGAGAGAGAGAGAGACGCCAGCTGTACTGTGATGCACACTTGGCATTTAATGAAGGTGATGGGGGAGGCAACGGTAGAGGATGCAAATGGGGGAGCAGTGAAAATCAAAAAGGGAGAGGGAAGCGAAACGTACCCATAGGCCACGCCAGCGATGGTGCACTTCTTAAACTGCATCACGTTGCAGGTCAGGGTCCCCGTCTTGTCAGAGAAAATGTATTTTACCTGTAGGGGTAGAGAAAGACAGAATAACACATACTTCATGGGTATACATGTTATTCTAAAGTAGAGATTGTATTTTTAGTAGGCATTAGTATAATATAAGTATTATATGAAATGCATAGTTTACCTGGCCTAGTTCTTCATTCAGATTGGAGGTGCGAGCCATGGCAGGTGTGTTCGTGGGCTCATAGAGCATATCGGTGTCCTGAAACCAATCAAGAACTTTTAGTCTAACTTCACTAAAGAAACAACATTTTTGGTAACAATACAGGTTTACAACAAATGAGACTTCACAGCTGCAGCTATTTTCCCTCCAGAAAATACTGAACCAACATGAGCTGCGGAAAGAGAAGCCAACTGAGAGATGCCCTTAATGTTCCAAAAAAAATTCAAAAATAATTTTGGGTAAAAAAAACAGTATATTTCCTCAGCTGAGATATTTGGTGGGGCTTACCTAGTTGCGAAAGACAGAAGCGCAAAATATTCTAGGTGCTCACTCAAGAGTGCTAAGACTTTGCCTTGGTTTTTACAGATTTCAATACATACATACATGGGAATGATGCGGACCATGTTACTTGTACACTATTTAATTTCGATAGGCCAATGTTCATACCCAGTTCTCAAAACTGCAATAATCGATTTTCTGGCCACTTGAGGGCAATGCAACACGCTGTAAACACCTTATAAAGGTGATATGGCCAATGTGATAGCAAACAGTGGCTTCTTTACACATCAAGCAGAAACAGAGCAACATTAGCATTCATTGTTTTGATCTCTTCCAGCTACCTGCTGCGTTTGGAAACAATGTTGATGAAAGCGGTATGAGTACATTTAAAAAAATAAATGAATGAAAAAATGAGACAAAAACGCTAAAACACTCTGTAGAGCTGAAGTGAACAGCAGAGTGTGGTGATGACTCTCTGTGGGCTCACTACTAAGAGCAACTCCCTTCACATACAAGTAATCACTCGATCCATTGTTGATATAAAAACATAGATTATAGCAGCTTTACCTGCCATATAGTACACTATGTTGAAACAGTCACCACCCACCGTGCTTTGTTTATGTGGAGATTAAGTGTATTGCAAACATTGAACTGAAATTTTGTGCTCATAGCCTGCAATAATATAACACATGTAGATGTACTCTGCTGCAGGTATGTCTTGCTTATGTAATGTATGTAAACATAGAGGTAACATACACATACATTTAAAAGTTATTTTCCTCCTTAAAGTCACACCTCAAATTTATAGTATATTTATAGTATAGTTCAGATAAATTGCTTCAACTCACCCAGTTGATGAAAAAGGCTTGGGTGAACTTGATAACCTCCAGCGTGACCAGGAGACTGATGGGGATCAGATTGTTGAACAAGATGATGAAGGTGAGGAAGTTGAGGCCAAAGTTAGCTGCCCCGCCATCTATCAGGGAACGAGTTTTGGACAGAGGGAAGTGATACACAGGAGCCTCATCAGTGCTGGTTCATTAATATCAGTTAGTTAAATGAAAATGCCCAAAGCTACTTCTAACCAATGATCAACTTTATCCCAATCCAAAGAATGTTTTGGGGTAACGTTGTGCATTAGTTGGAATTAGCCATTTCATCCACCCAGTCTCATCCTCTTATGACTCAACTAATTAACAGTCCAATTTAATGTCCCAAAGATTCAAAGTAGTGAACAGGGACTGAAGTATCTCAAATGTCATTAGTGTCACAGCAGCAGCCTTGGCATCCAGCATGATCCAGGCAATGAATTCCACAAAGCACTATGCAAAATGATGCTGGTTCCCCCCAAAGCCCCAAACAATTGCCAATGATCAACATGTAACCCCACTGACACCAAACATGAAAACAGGAGGGATATGATTTACCTTTCCTCAGCTTGCAGGAGGTGCAAATGTTACCTTCCTCAACCCAAGCCTTGATCTTAGCATTGTGGTTGAGAGGGACAGCCCTTCCCCATGACAGAACGATTGCAAAAGAAAAAACTGGATGGCAGAATGGAAGCTACTGCTACTGGTACAACAACACATATAGGAGGGAATACTGTTTCAGAAGTGGGGAGGAAGACAAACCGGATGCTCTCAAGACAAAGGAGGGAGATTCAGTCCATAGCACATTCTCAACCAACAAGGAGTGGAAAAGAGGGGGTGGATTATGCCAGCAAAAAAGTTTGGGTGTTTATGAGGATCACTACATCACCTTGTGTCACTCATTTCTAGTAGCCAGCATGTTATGTGATGTAAAGCAAGATTTCTGCTATCGGATGAGACAGGGATACTGTGGTGGATCAGTAGAGAGTCATTAAAATAAATAAAAATCAAACCATAGCAAACCAGGACATGCACAGGTCACACAAGTGCAAAAGTACACCTAATATCTTCTCTTAAATACTGTATGTCACTGTAATGTAAAAGCAATTTGAATATATGAGGTTCTTATCAAGCAAGTCAACATAAAAATATGTTTTTGATTGATTCACAGCAAGTTGTCGCAGGAGTTGGACTGTAAATTGTTGGGGTTTCATTATTCTAAATGATCAGATGGCACATGTACATTACAGTGAGAAGACAACACGTCCTAGACATTATACTAAAAGCAGAAGTAGGAAAAAAAAAAACGTCACCATGCCGTCAGTTAAGACATCAGCAGTTTACTAACAGAGATAGTCAGCATAAAGTCAATGATATGGTGATAAATGCACAACTACCTACAGAAACTGACTAAGTAAACTGTAGCAGGTGGCATAAATGCATTACAAATGACTATTCACTTTTGCTTTCAATCTGCATTAAGTTGTCGCAATGTATAGGCTTAATGCGGAGGATGACCTGTGTCAGCACACTGCAGCAGGTCAAAGTCAAATGAATTACTCGCCGGGCATGCATAATTGCAGGCCTCTTGCAAGCCTGTGTGATGTGTAGCAGGTTAACGCTGACTCTTCTGTTCCTGTCTGCATTTGACTTCCAAATGTTAATAAGTGAGTGAAATTACAATAATTTTGAAAATTATAGTGATGGAAGTAAATATGATGTTCAAGATTTGACAATCTCCCCACCTCTCTCTTTTGTCACTGGTTGGATAATATGCACTGGACAGAGTCTCAACAACTCCTTATGGAAGTACAATCAGTCTCAAGATGGACGCCTGCCTTATGACTTACACTCCCCTCATCAGTGTGATATAGGGTCTTTTAGATGTGGGTTTTAATGCCACTGAGAACAATGTTAAAACCCTTACGAAACCAATAGAAGCCAATGCAACATCTTGTAAAAAGGGACAGTGTAAGTCGTAGTGCAAGCTTAAATTGACCAGGGCACAACCTCTCCTACACAGGCCTATCAGGGTACAGAGTAATGGCCAGAGTGTCACGATAATCACTTTGCATACCAGGTTCAGAGCTTCATCACAACAGACCAACTGTCACAGAAGCTGAGCAGCCCATATTCTTTGTGTTCTGTTAATGTCTGTTATAGTAGCTTAAAATGTTTAATAATCGCTTGAGAATACATGTGAAAACTAAACAGGGTTTCACCTCTCCACCTCCCACCTTCCCCTCTCGGTCTGTTCTTTGAAACTCCACACAAGAAAAGAAGGTGGCAGAGGCATTTAGAAAATGTCAGCTCTTGCCCCTTGGGTTGCACCACATGTTGTGTTCGAGCAATAAACATGTATAAGCCTCCTGCTATGAAAAGCTTCCTGAGTACAACCTCATCTCCCTGGCAGTCAAAGTAAATGCTGCTAAAAAATAAGATGAGGGTCTAAAGCTTGGGAACTGCAAAGTGTTTAACGTGGCACAAAAAAATGGAGGAAAAGTGAGACAGTGTTTGCATCAGGCACTGAAAATAACTAGACGAAAGTATAAGAGAGCTGGAAGGGAAAAACCTATTGTTGGATCCCTGGTATGTGCTTGTCCATGGCATGGGCCCATACAAAGTAGGGCAACCATATAGGGGGCGAGGGTAGGGGGCTTCATTTGCTTAGCAAAGGCAGAGCTTCAGTAAGGGGTTAGTAAGGGAGGGTCATTCACGGATGGCCAAGGCTTTTAAATGGTTGTTACCTGGAGCTGTTAAAAAACGACAACAAAGAAAACAACAAAATCAAACAGAACATTAGAAAGGAACAAAAAAGTACAGCAGCGCAGTGATATTCAACCATTTCTTTTTTCACTCAAACTCATTCACAACACATCTATGCATGTCACAGCTGTCTTTTCTCAGTTAAAAGGGAATTCACTTATTCCCACACTGCCACATATTTCACTTGTAATGCGAAACATAGTTTAACTGAGGCAACATAAAAACGACACAACACATACCAGCATTTAGGAACTTAAAATGACAAAGAAATAAGCTGATATGGACAAGTGAGACAAAATATGTGGAATAAGAGGTGCAGCCTGGGCTGTTGGGACTCTTACAGTTGAGATCCATGTACCAGGCATCATTGCCGTACTGGTACTTCCAGATGGTTTGGCCAATGGAGCAGACCAGAGAGATGGCCAGCAGGCAACCAAACAGCACAAGGATCTGAAAGTTGGTGATACGCTCAACGTTGGACAGCTTCAGAGGAGGCCGAGTGGAATTCTGGGTAACACAAACAAGACAGTTGTGGTAGAAAAAAATGTGTAAAAAAGTATGGCCAATGGTGAGGTTCCCTATCTTATCATCAAGATAAAACATGTTCAGGGGAACTAAACATTTGTATCAAGCTGCCTAGGAGCGTGACATGTCTGAAGATAAACATTTTGCAGAAAAACATTTTTGGTGATTTGGTGATATACATGCAGGCACATGCCGTCTGATATGTTTTAAATACTGTATGTTATTTGTTGGTTAAACAGATTTGGTTGCATAAAAAAGTAAAACAGAAATGAAATGAAAAATAGTTTTTTAAAATAAAGTATGAACCAGTTCACCAGACTGAACATTTTTTTGTAACTGCAAATAAAACCCTCTAAATACTGTGCAAATATGCTTTACCTGCATGAGCTTTGTGTCATGTCCAGTGTAGACCACCACACCATGCACCCACTGAGTGTTCCTCAGCTGGGCTCCTCTCAGTAAGATCTGGTCTGGACCCAGTGGCATTGTACTGTAGTAAAAAAACATCACTGCTATGAGTACATTCTTCATACTTTCCCTACAGAATAATAGGCTAACATGGTCTCTTACAAGTTGGTTCAATTATTTTTTGTTAACAAATTCTTTGGTTGACAGTAATGGCTCACACATTAAACAATCTATAATCTTATTTTGATACTAAAGACATTTGTTTAAAACACTTCACGCCTTCCAATATCACCATACTGTAAATCAGTGAGTTACATACTGCACAATCGCGGATTTAACATAAATCTTCCTGATTCCTAATTGATAAATATGCCAATGCTAACGATAACCAATAATCAATATTACAACACTAAGTAATCCACCCTGACAGATCTTTTTACCACACAAACATTACGCAACAACACAAACTAGGTAATTAGTATTGTGTGATGCTGTGAAAGACTTGTTCATGTTAACAATATTTATACCACAGCCAGTATTAAAATTGGCCTCTATTTCTAATAAATTGTATTTTCCCATCAACAAGTTGAACTCTTAATTATAAATCAGAATATACATGTACATGCAATTCAGTTGTAACAATGGTGTTTAAACTGACCATTGACAAGCCTGTAGGATTTGATGCCTTAAGTTGCACGCTGGTAAAACTGAATAAAAAGATTTCCATGAAGATGAAAATACAGCCCATCAAACAATACACCCACAAAGACCTAAGTATAGCTCTTGGTAACAATGCTTATTCAGGAGAGCTTTATTGTCCCAAACTCCAAGAATCAAGCCATAATATCATAAAAGCAGGCATACAGCATATAATGCATTTTCTGTACAATGGCAAAGTCTCCAAACAAATATCTAATTAAATTTAACTGAGGCAGGTGCTTTCACTTATTTAGCAGAAAGATTAAATAACCCCTAAAACAACATAATGCACTGATACAGGCTCTGCTCCTGGCTAATGGGCTATTGAGTTGGCACGAGGGGCTGAGGGCCAGACATGGAGCTCTGCAACTGAGCCCACCTGTGTCCATCAAGGCGGATGTTCCCAACAAACTCATACAGATGGCGGTTTGGGCTCTCACACTCCATCCGCCCGGAGAGACGCATCAGGCTGTCGATGTCCTTTATGTCTGCAGTCATTTGGAGACCCTGTTGATGTCGTTACAGCAGCATTATTGCCGTGTTTTTACTTTTCATCAATTTGTGTTGCAAACTTAACAGAAGATTCCTCTTAGCTCTCGTTGTATGGACAGTAACTTGCATTAAGAAAGAATCAAAAAGACAATCACCTGTCTGATTTTAAGGTTTGTTTCTCCATCCAAGTTAGATGTTTCAATGTAGCACATACCCTGTGGTTCACTGTAGTAGAGGGAGAGGATATAGACACTTGGAATAGGAATACAATATGATGACTGCTATTTATTCATGTATAACGGTAAACCTGACCCTAACTGTTCATTATCTTATGTGGCTGTAATTTTATAGAATATTGTATACCAACTAGTAAAAGGGTACAGATTATTTACCAATAATAACATCTTACTTTCAATGTCAATTTTCATCTCAATTATTTATAAACTAGATATGATTTTTTTTTAAAAAAGGGCCTACAACAGAAAATTACATAGGACTAGATCACTGCAAACAAAGACGCTACATGTCAGCCTAAAGGCCACTCAGAAACTACAAAGTTGTACTGAGTGGAAGTTACCCACTTAATGCACAGTAAATGTCCTTTAGATAGACGTAACATCTTTGTTTAGTGCCACCCCAGAGTTTAACTGTCTAAAATACACTGCAAAGGGACAGGGAGTGGAGAGGGAGAAAACACCAGAGTAGGGATATATGAGCGAGCAGCAGGCATGCCGAGCACAACAAACACAGCAGACAAATGAGCCTCTGACAGGCTCTGGGCACAGGGACAGAGAGTGAGAGCATGCCGGTGCTTAAGGTGAGCTGGGTCGCAGGTTAGCTACTCTTTTTATAGAGTGATTTATTCATACCGAAAGGCTGGTCCAAACACACAGGGTGAAAGAGGAAAATCAAAGAGAGATCTGGACACTGAAGCCCAACCACAATCAGTGAGAGGTTTGGAATCAGCTGCTATTAACCGTCAAATTGTGAAATACTGAACTACACTTAAGCTTGTTTAAATGGTAGTAACATGTAGAAAGTTAGCAAAACTATAATCCCTAGATGTTTATCAACATTACATATTGGAATGTGACTGCATGCACATTGTAACATCAAATTAAATTGCATTGCATTGCATTGCATTGAGGGTGCCATACAAGCCATGCAAAGAGCAAGAATATGGAAATATATTCACACCCAATAAAAAAAGTATATCAAAGAAGGAGTGGCGCTCCTGTGCTGTAGTACTAGATGTTTCCATTCACTCTGAGCAGTGTTGGAAGTTTCAGCCAAACATTGAAAAGGGTTTACTGTACAAGTTAGGATGTCAAACAAAATATATAAAACATAATAAAATGACTGTATAATCGGCCACTATTATGGCTGCCAAACCACGATGTAGAGGAAAAGGAAAAGAACATGGTGTCATTGACTCTAACATCTGGTTGTTGCCAGAATAATCACAGGCCCCTTCCTTCCTCAAAGTGTGTAAAATAAACTAGTTCTTGTGTGATGAGCCCCTATCTCTCCCACCGCTGTTTTTTGTTAATGTTGCTGGTTTCCTGACCTGGACGACAGTATGACGAGGTCAGCCGGGAGGTGATCCCCATTTGCAGCTCTGACTACTTCCCCAACAGACACCTGATATTACCAACCACGCACCAGCAGGGGGCGAGAGAGAGGAGGTGTGGCAGTTGTTCGCACAGGGGGCAGGAGAGGAGAGAATGAGAAAAAAAGGGAAGAATTGAGGGGGATAAAAAAAAAAGAAGAAAAGAAAACACAAACAGACACAAAAACAGCAAACACATAAGGGGAGAGAGAAATGAGAAGAGCACAATGATCAGTCGGGTATGGTTGGTCATCTGTTCTCCTTTTCACAAAACCATTTAGAAAAAAATTATTCCGTAAAGTTGATGATACAATTTCTCAGAGGTATTAAGTCTAAATATATTAAGTCTAAATATATATTCAGAACAAAGTAGTGATGTGGGAAGTTGTGATTGAAATCGTGCCAGTAGAAGACATTTTTTTAAATGCACTGTTCACTCTGTATTTTTAGAGAAATTTAAATAAAGATTTTAAATAACTTCTAACTTAAAAAATCTTAAAAGAGGGATGCAGAACCGTTGTAAGCTCCATATTATGGCCAAATGTTTTTTTGAAAAGGTGAAGGAGGTAGGTAGGTTAATGTTGACATGATCAATTCTAATACAATATCACATTACCAATGTCCCACCTAGAGAAGTGATGGTTGTCACCAAAAGATAAAAAAGCATGCAAAGTTATGTATTTCTAAACAAAATTTAAATTCCAATTTAATTTTAATTGGAGGATTTTAAGACACTTGTTACTGACACGTTGGCTTGATGTATTATCTAGCCATCACTTCTTTAGGGAGAGCTGAGAGAGCAAAAAGAAAAAAAGAAGAGTGAAGTTCCACAGAGTCTGGCAGCAGGTGGGACTCCTATACCTGGTTGACAAAATGACAGCATCCGCGGGAACGAAATCACTGCCATTTACTCTAATAATATCGCCCACCTCAACCTGTGAAAATAAACCGGTTACTGCTGTGCACTGCCTATAAAAACAGCATACATGGGAACATGAGTTCTGCATCAAGAGCAAAAATGCACGGCTGGTGGGAAAAAAAGGTAAGTACATTAAAGCAGTAAACAGTACAAAAACAGCTGGAGTCTTCTTTCTATTACTTCTGAACATTGCAAAACAGGTGCAACCACTCAGCATATTCCATCATTCAGCAACTTCAGAGGAAAACAAATTGTATTTATCAACATTTTCAAGCATAACAACTGGTGAGAAATGAGCCGTGACGTTCATGCATTTCATACAACAACAAGCTCTTTATGGCTGCACAAAAGGTCTGCTGTATTTCTAGCTGATTTAATGTCTATTTTTTGAGCAACTAATGTTGTAAATAAAAACCTTCATTATTCCAAATCATGAATTCCAAATCAATTCTGATCAATGGCAGCAATAACACAAAAAGCAGCAATCAAAATGATGAATAATAACATAATTAAAGACTTAAAGAGACTTTAAATTTTAAATTCTTTAAATTTTAAAGAGAGGAAACTATAATTTCTTTTGTCACAGAGAAAAGACAGAAAGGAGGTTTTAGTAGGTAGGACCTGTATTCTATAGTATAGACAAAATCTATTACAGCTGAAAAAATAGGATTACATAAAATGCATGAACCTTAACAAAACAATGTTGTGCCCAATAACATTATAATAATAAGGACCTAGATATTGGGTGGAAAAAAACAAAAACAAAAAACAAGTGATCATTTTGGCCTCATTCAAGCTGCTCTGAAAGACTTACGAAAGGAACTTGGAGACCAAACTGACAATATGCATGCTGAAGATGTAAAACGCATCAATTATTTAAAGCTAGACTTTTTAGAGAGGCTTTCTGTCTGTATGGGGGGGGGGGGGGCAGTCACATACCAGCAAGAAACACTGTGAATTGCAGGAACCAAGTCAATGCATGAATCAAATATTTTGCTCCTTACAGAAGCCCTGTGCCATCACATCACGCTGATGCAGATAAGGTCTTTGAATAATCATTTAATCAATTAATAAGGGTACCTCCAAAACCCCACCCTTCAGCTAGATACTGAATGCACTGCCACATATATTTCAGCAAGTTGTTGTGGGATGTACTGCATCTTAAATATGATTTTCACATTCTATTTTGTATTTTGTATTCATCTTGATATATTACAGACATACACTACATCTCATCTCCTGCTGTTAACTTAGTTATCAAGAACAAATCAACAATACTTCATGTTATAAATAAATGATTATTTCTTGTCTTTCTCATATTCCAGGGAGCAGGAAGAAATATTCAGTTTCTTTTGCACTATTACCTGCTGTATGTAATGGATGTGGCAATATTACCAATTCTCAAACAGTCTAAATTGACCTCATTTCTGCACTGACTGGTGTTTTTGATGCTTTTAGGGAAAGTGTTCCAGCCACAGTAATAAAATAGCTTCATTATGATGGAATAGAGGAAGCTTCTCTTTGTCCTCCAGCACTGCCTTCTAATCACCGTCCACATGGAAACGCTGGATTAATTAGCGACTGGATACTAGAGGGGTCAGGGTGTGTGATTGTGTGTGTGTGTGTGTGTGTGTGTGTGTGTGTGTGTGTGTGTTTGTGGACACAATATGTGAGATTTCTCCAACTGACAACAGCACAATAGAGGGCGAAATCTGCTCTAGATGAATAAAATGGGAACTGGTGAAAATGACCATTAGTGACACATCGTGGGTACATACCTTTTCCCAGTGCACAATCTCCCAGGCACCATTCCTCAGTACTGTGGCAAGAAAAAGAGAGTGATGGAGAAAGATACAGTAACAGGGAACAAGGAAGTAAAAGAGACAAAAACAAATAAAAGCCATGTTACAATGCAGACAATCAGGATTTTAGTAAGGCCTATTTGCTTGTTGGCAATGTAAATACTACTACACTAATACCAGTAGTGGTATTAGTATATATGTTTTATGGTAATATGTTTTATGGTAAAACCAAAAACTCTTTGGCTTCCCTAAAAAACCCGAAGAAGAAATGGTTTTCAATACCTTGACATTCCTTTTTGTTGACAACACTGTCCGCGTTGTGACGTTTCTGTAAGGAAAAAAATAACACATTTTATCCTCTGATAAGTAACGACAAACAAACAAGGGAGAATAGAAACTACTCATACAAAGACCAACTACTATGGATTATAAGATACTTCTATGAGTTTATAGCGGGAAATAGCCTGAAGAGGGTGAAACTGTATAGCACCACTTACTACAGAAAGAGAGAAGCAGATGGACCTCTCAAAGTCTGCAGTTACAAGCTGAAGAAAGATTACACTGTGCACTGACTGCAGAGTGTATTTGAATTAGGACACTAGGACTACACAACCTTCGCAAATGCACAGACTTATATTATGCAGTATGGCATTTGAGTAATTCCTTAGTCCAATGCCCACTACAGTACCATGAAAGCATAGGGTTTTTTTGCACTGGTGGCCCTAACTTTTATATATATATGGATTAACAGTTAATTTCATAAAAAATAATGTTACAAAACATGTAACAAATACAAAAACATGGCAGGAAATATGAATAAATGTTAGACTACATGTCTCGTTTTGTTGTGTGTGTGTGTGTGTGTGTGTGTGTGTGTGTTTGTGTTTGTGTGTCTACCTGCCATATAATATATAGACAATTGTCTTGTGATCCGTAGTTCTCCATCAAGCAGTATATAGTGTATTTGAAATTGAAGTAGCGACTACATACAAACTTAACCAACTATCCTATTTGTGCTGTATCACTAGCATCAAAATACTAATCCGCAGTATTACTTCCCCTCATGTCCCTCTTGTCTGCCGAACAGTCATGCAATCAACTGTGACTTCAACAGCTGATTCCAAGGGACAGCTTGTCAACTAGCATCACGCTGAGTAATAACGTGTTGCTGAGTCGGTCTCATTTAAATAATCACTGTGTTTTACAATGTAGCTCCTAAAAGCAACATGTACTGTACTTGATTAGCGAGGAAAGGACATATCCACTCACGTCCCTGCTAATAATCTGTTTACTTTGAAGATCCATTCTAATTTATATTTTAAAGCTAATTTGGGTAATTTGGCAGACATTTCAGGAGGGTAGAAAAGTCTTCCTGTTGCTCACTGAAAAACCAAAGCAGCTGAAGGTGAAGTGGGTTGCATCAATACATAGCTGCTAATGGAGGAGAGGTATTCACTCTACTTGTCCAGATTTCTCCAATGACCTGTACACTCAAGCTATTAACCTTACAGTCACAAAAACATCTGTCTAATTACCCAGTCATATCAAAGCCTGTAATATATAGTCCCTCTGAACAACAACCATTTTAAAGCTGAAAACTGAATCTGCTCTAAAGGCTGTTTTCTCTTGCACTATTGTTCCATTCACTTTTAAGTCTCTCTCTACTTTTATTTTCCAATGTTTCTTTTCATCTCTGCCGTCCACAACCTGACTTCTTTTTCAGGCTTCAGTTAAATCAAATTTGTTTAATATCCCTGCAAAATGATGTAGTGTCTAATGAATTGACTGTGTGTCTGTGGGCTACAGCCTTTTACCAGCTGCACTACGGCCAGAAAAAAAAGTTTGCTAGTAGAGCCCTTTACAAAGCTCATTCATCATCCCCTGTGCAAAAGCTGTCAGCTAATTTCATTGATTCATCCACGCAATCTGTTCTGGCTGTACAGAACCTCCTCTATTCATAAACATGTAGTAAACTGCATTTATATACGTTACTCCACAACTTTTCCTGCCTTTCACCCATCTTATTTTCTCTCTCTGCCTCTTCCTTTCTCGCTTCTTCTGTCCCGATGGACATGGAGAAAAGGAGATGTACTGTATTTAGATGATGTGTGTAATCACACTGCAGTGGAGGGCGAGAGTAGCATGCAGAGGTTATGGATAAATACTGCAGTATCGGGCCTCTGTAGACTTCAGCCATAGAGGGAAAAAACTGAAAGCAGCAAAAGATTAAAGGCTACAGCAGCTGCAATGTTACCGTAATTAACCTGCGTATATGGCTTCAGCTAATGTGATGCAGTAGTGAAGGAGGTTTAACCATACACAAAAATGATTTGGTCTTTCATCTGATGTTTTCATTTCAGTTTGACTGGAAATTTAACAGAGCAAAAATAAGCAGTGTTACAGTGTAAAAGTGGACCACACGCCAGTGTTATTCCCATTACATTTAAGTTCGTAACATTTTTAAGCTGAAAAGATAGTTGCACTACTCAGAACCAACAGCCCGAGTCTGCTGCAGCAGAGCCAGCCAGCAACAAGGTAAGATGTGTGCTGTACTGTGTGTCCATAGTGCATGATTCATGAAGTTAGGGCTCGATGTTGCCCTGTCAGGTCAACTTGTGAGGGACAGCGCAGTACAGGGAACAGACGTGTGCGCAGGTGACCTTCAGCAATAAAGACAGAGTCATCACCACTCTGTTCCCATGTTTCTCACAACAGGCCGAGAGAGAAAGTGCTGCGCTGGTCCCTTCAGCACGACATAGAGGCTAATAGTATAGAGTAACTGTCCACTGGGACCCGCATAGAGGATCGCATTGCAGGGTCACTGCAATACAGTACAATGCAACATTCCCTCACTTAGTTCAGATGGGCTTGAGCGGATTACTTGCCAACACCGACACAAAACATATTTTGAAGCATTTAACTTACCAACAAGCAAGAATTCACACAATAAAAAGATTTCACCAAAACAAAAAAATACTGAAATCAATCTTTCATACTTAATAAATTGCATAACCTTTATTTTTTTTTAAAGCATCTGTTTAACAGTTCAGACTTGCTTGAGGGGAGACAGTTGTTTTGTTTTGTTAGTACTAACAGCCTTTGTGCATGCACATTCAGTATCTAGGTTAATTGACTGAATGAGTATTGCGGGTGCAGTAAGCACAGCTGTGACCTCTGAAATGAGCGTGTGTGTATGCATGTCTATGTCTGATGGTGTTTCTATATGTTGGGGGAGTATCCTAATGTGGTCATATAACTGTCAATGCCTCCTCTCTGCTGCACAGGGAACAGGTCAGCAGTCAGAGGACATACTGTAACATTACAGTATGAGACTAAACAAAAGCCCACAGGGACAGTCTCTTCAAGTTAGGGTACATCACTAATTAACCAACTTTAATGATAAAGTAAAGTAAATTGCAAAGAATTTGTATTTCATGTATTTGGGGCAGCTGTGGCTCAGGAGGCAAGTTGTAAAGCGTGTTGTCCGGTAAGGTAGAAAGGCTATATAAATGCAGTCCATTTACCATTTACTTAGACATTTTAGCACACTCTATTACATATGGCCCATATAGTTGTGTTCATGCTGTCTGTATTAATTAAGGACTTGATAGCTGAGATATAAAAGTTGCTTCAAACAAATGCAAAATTGTGCCAAAAAATTTATTGATTGCCTTTTCATACCTGCAACTAAGGTGATCTAACGTATGTGTACATGTCTTAATTCCTGCAGTAATGATGTTTTCCAAGGCCAGATGATGGCTCTTTGGTAATATCACGTTTTAGACAACATCATATGACTGACCCTTTTGTAAGATGGTATGCTTTGAACATATGTTGTAATACTTTGAGTACAAAAAGGTCTTAATGGTTTTTAAATTACAATCCAAGTCCAACTTTCGCACAGAAAGAGAGATCTTTTGACAGGGTGAAACAAAAACTAGTATCAAATAATATCAGAGGTTTGTCTTACCAGATCCTCAATGAACTCCTTGACAGCAGCCACCATCAGGATGAAGAGCAGCGGCACCAGTGTGGTCCAGCGACCAGTGGGAGACACATCTGGGATTTGCTAAAAGAGACACGTTTTTTTTACAAAATAAGAGTATTGCAGAAGCCGACTACAATTTCCGGGTACTTTTTATTGGCTCAAAATAACCAGCCCCTGCCCCAAACTCACCCACTCTGCTAAATACATTTGCTAGCACCCTTTAAAAGGACGACAGTGGCCAACAGAAAAAGGGTTTCCTCCTCCTATACACACTATTTTTGACCATAATTATATGAATGGTCTTGTCAGCTCATTTGCAAATTTAACATAGTTTTAGACTGAGAATTGTGTGGGTTTTTTACACAAAGAAACAGACAGACACACAGTTGCTGGAGTCATCAATAATGTGGGCTTTGCCTCACTAGCCTGGTTTTAGACCTATGAATCAGCACCACCATCACACATTTTGTAACCATTTGACAGATTCAATTACAAAAAGAACGGGAACTCCAAATTTAAAAAGGAGCTATATTCAGCACAAACAACTTACTTAGTACTATTATAATGCTCTCCTTACCTCTGAATGTTGAATGATTTGGCTATTTTAAGATTTTTTAAAATTCTTTTCTTTTAAAATTAACAGTCAAACAGCGGCGTAATTAAAGCCAAGCTAGGGGCCACAGGAGATCATCACTGTAATACTGCTGGAAGGAAACTTGGACGAAGTAGATCTCTCGTCTCCCTCATCTGCATAGATGTTTTATTCAAGGTCGCAACATCGACAGGGCAGGTAATGAAGATTCACACTGGCTGCTTTTCAAAGCAAGGTCACTGGATAAAGCCCTTTCCCATCCTCAAAGCTCTCATTAACGAAGGGTAGTCTATCAGCATGGTTATATAGGTAAAGACAGAATCTCAGTTCTATGCAGCCTTCCTTCTCTCATTTAATCTTTTCTGCAAAGCTTGGAACACCTGAGACATGGATTTTGGATCCTTTGAATGATGTAGTAATGATTGGTGATGGAGGCTTTTAATTGTTCTTAAAAGGGATTAATGTTGACCTACAGTATGCTGGCAAACCACTGCAAACTTTCTTAAGGCGAGAAAGACTTTGTTCTGTATCTAAATCAAAAGAGTGCCAGTACTGCTAAGATCTGTGGCTGTTGTTGGGCAGTAATTAAAACATGAGCAGAGCCAATAATCACCTAGAAACTGAAACTGAAACCAGGAGAAGTTTATTTCTTTCACAAATCTAATCCTAAATCTGTTCAAATCACTTCTATTTTTTTAATTGTGGCTTCACGTCAGTTGGGCTATTTGAGTCTCTTTCCTGCATCCCATGTCCCACCAAGTAAAGCACAGTGTAGTTTCTTTACTGCAGTGTAGTGGTAGGGGTACAGTGAAGGACCAAAATACAATGTACAGCCCTCCGTGGCACCCCATGCATTACCAATGCATGTAATATGCAGTGTGTTGAGCCTGCAGGCATATCTACCCTTTAAAGGAGGCACACATAGTATTACATGTATTATTCATTATCAGGATATATAAAGTACTGTGTGTGTGTGTGTGTGTGTGTGTGTGTGTGTGTGTGTGTGTCTAGGTCATGGCAAATAGCTTTTTTTTTTTTTTTTTTAAAGGCAACTCATACACTAATGGGAAAAAATTGAAACTGAGAAGAGCAGCGATTTAACATTAACAAGGTGTTTTCATTGCATTTAAATCTATGTCACAGACGCACAACACCACATCTTACCTGCAACAGTGCAATGAAGAGAAAGAAGGCATTGGCTGCCCTCCTGAACTGTGAGTAGAGGAACCGAGGAAGAAATGTGAGGACATTATATTTGGCTGTGCTGAAGACGGCATCAAGCAGCAATCAAGGCCATAGGTAGAGGAGGGAGACAAGAGAAAGAGACAAATATGGTTAGTTCTCAAATTCTGTTCATATATATACACACATATACACACACACACACATTTATATTGTTTAATCTAGCCATTCAAATATATTTAAAATAACCAATTCCTTGCCCCACCCATTCAAAAAAGTCCTTTCTGTTGCATAACCCTTATATCGAGGCTGGTGGAGCCTTCAACAGCCTGAGAGTCAGACCTCCAGCAGTCTGATTTACAACTGTGTTAAAAGGGCCAGTCAAAACAGCCACTTTGGGAGAACATATATGACATGATGTATGCCAAGCCACTGGCAATGCTTTGCTTGCTTACTCACGCGCACACAAAAGCCGTCACAAATATACAAGCAGAATATCAGAGTATAGCCTCCAACACGTCTAAAGGGGGTTAAGCATATGGAGCTTAACATTTGTGATATCACTGTTATTCCGGTTATTCTGAATCATATTTGACAAGAACATCTGTAGTATGTTTTACTTGTAGCACCTCCACAAGCACAATGTAAAGTTATGGGGAAAAATTGCATTAGATTGAGTTAATGAAAACATTCACTGTCATCCTGACCGCCTGGTACAGCAGAGCTGTCCACAGTGAGTGAGAGGGACGGAGTGAAGGCGAGTGAGTAAGAGCGAGGCATTGTTCTGACAGCAGTACAATGCAATACCAGCCTCACAGCAGAGCCTGATGAAGAGCCTTGTCAGAATAAGGGTCAAGAAAGGGTCAGCTTTGTTTCATTCAACAAAGTCTAGCCTCCTTAAAAGAAAAATCATAATCTTTGGGTCACCTGTAAAAACAGCAGTTCCATAGCTATTTACTGAGCCATGTTTAAAAAAAAAATTTAGATTTCTGACATAGCAGAATAGTATAGCAGCAAAGACAGGTCATATTCATTTTAAATTGTAAAATTGAACCACTGGGTTTATAACATTAAAACATTTTACTTTGAAAACTGTGTTTCTGAGTTCATGTGGTTTAAATTCCCCTCTTTGAAAGGGAAATTGCCTGAAAGTAATTTTTCATAAACGTTTTTCTTTAAGGTTGTGTAATGTAATGATGTGTGTGTGTGTGTGTGTGTGTGTGTGTGTGTGTGTGTGTGTGTGTGTGTGTGTGTGTCATAATGCATACTGCTCTCAGGCTATATTTGGAACTTGCAGTATTTCTGTTTTTTCCAAAACAAAATTTTTATTAATTAATTCTGATGTAAATCTACAGCGATAATTTTAATGTTCAGTTAAGTCACAATTTAAGTACTGTAGCTTACTACCTGTTGTGAAATACCAAACATCATCCAACGGCCATAACAATACCATGAGTGCAATCATATTTAGTATGGGTGACCCCACTGGGTATGAGACAGATAGAGCCTGTTAGTGCTAATGCGTAGTTACCCCCTCAGTTCATCCCTTAAGATACAAAGAAATAGTTGCTATTGAAGCTGCAGGTTTAGCCTAAAGGCCTGGGCATCTCTCTCTTTTAATACATCTGTCATCCTACTCTCTAGTTACTTCTGTAGGCTGTATTACTTTCTCCACTGAGGCAGGGCAAGATAAAAGCTCATTTACACTTTGCTTAATGCATGATTATGGATCTTACATTTTCTCTCCTGGCAGTGCTCTGCAGATTAAGACAATATGAGCACCTCCTCCACTCACTCACAGATATCCAGATTACAGCCATGCAGCAGTGATCAGAAGAACTTTAGCCAACATTTTCACCACAGTTGAAAGGTTTGACATTACAGGAAGTCATTATGAATGTTTTTTTGTGGTTTGTCTCATAAGTTATAACTAGATTTGCGCAAGTTAAATAACTGTCAAGTGAACATTTCACGTGTTGTTGGATTCCACTTTTAGCCACACCTTTAACTGACATCTCACATCTTAAAAAAAGTCCCAAAAAAAATAAAAATAAAACAATGATCTTTCCTCATGAGATTTAAACATTTATAGGTGGATTTAAATGCAATTAAAATCATATTGCTCAAAATGTAACAAAATCTAACAACTCTATAATTCCACAAGTGAAGGGCACTGAAATCACATACAAAAAGAGAAAGCTGAAGGAAAGCCAACGTGTGATGATGATGTTCTGCACCATGACTTGCAAAACATCCATGATTGGTAAAGACAGCAGATTATATAGTGTTTAAATGACTGGGTCATGACTCACTCATGGACCATGGGAGACTCTAAATGGGCTGCCAGGGGCCACGAATAGAGAGTAAATATGCTTGCAACCCATTGAATATCCATATACATACAAAATAGATAATACAAAGCTAACATACAAAAATGTGACACCCTAACCCTACACTGCCTTAGATGGTCAATTTCTGCCAGCTGAAGACCATCAGGATTTACCAGCACACATTCAACCACACAAGAGATAATCAAATCAGCCAAAGTGGTGAATGTATGGTCGGACAGGTGGTTAGATAATGTCTGACTTGGCATGAAGGATGATGATAGGTCCAAATAATTTGGTTTGCAAATACAACTGCGCACACATAACTTGCATTGACATAAGTCTGGTTGGACCAGTAACCAATATAGATGAATGACCTCCTGTTTAATATCCCTGTAAGATGTGCCTCTATTTGGGATTATAACATTCATACAAGTACAGTAGTACTGCAAATCACCAGGTAAATGTAATGGTAAACTGTATTGTGTACAGTTTAGTATTGAATGCTGTTGTGCTGTTGAAATGAGTAGCTCATATTTGGTCACAATGATAAAGAAATCCACACAGTAAGTTGATTAAGATATATGATGTATGATGATGACTATTATTGTGTCTATGTCTGTATGTATCTACGCAAGTCACAACTGCCCCTTGTTTTCAAAACAAGACATGCAATATTAGCATTTCATGGATGCATAACAGTAAAATGGTTTGTACAGCCACTCCCGTTTGCCATGGGATGGGTTGTCAACATCTCCGTGTTACATTACGTTTACATTAAACCAGATCTGCCAGCAACAGGTTCATCTAAATAAACAATCCACAACTATCCTCACGCATACAAGAGAGAACAGGGTGCCTTTCTGTTATGAGGCAGGAGTCACATACGTGTACATCTGTGTGATGGTGAGCAGATATTCTGCAGGTAGTGATGCTGCAGAGAGAGAAGGAGACTAAGTGGAAGCAAGAAACCTTCGAGGGCTGCTTGTAAGATTAGATCCACCATTTATTACAGACCCTGCTCCTGTAAGTGTTTCCACAGGTCACTTTGAGACAGCAACCAGTCCTCTTGAACAAATTACAGCACTGTAGATCTTTAGAGCAGCTTAAAGCCTGATGGGCCACCAAGGCTTGAGGAGAATTTTTGGGCACTTATAGAATTCAAATGCTACAAGGACATAGAATTACTGGTATGTTATGTACAGCATCAGTCATGTTTAAGCCAAGCAAATTTGAATCAGATTAAACAGGGAAATAGACAGCTATATATCAGTTGAATATTAGGAAGTCTATAACAATGGTTTAACTGCCTTATTTGAACAGTGACAGCATGAGCTTTAACTAAATGGAATTAATGTGATATTTTCTATTATTTTTCAGTGAACGCAGGCCACCCACTGAATTAATGACCGCCTCTTGTAAGGTCACAAAAATGTAATGCACTTTCAAATATGCAGAGGTGCTCTTTCACAGCAAAGGCAATATTACTTACACTTCTCTGATGCAACATAATTCAGCCATCATCCAGCTGGTACTCCAAACAGGTTAATAATGCTAAGTCTTGGTTGCAAATGCTCATTGACCTGGGTCTGGTAATAATTAATAACCAAAACCAAAAAATGATAGGTGACACTTTCGTGATAACTAACTACTAAAACTATTAACTAAAAAGGAGCTTAAATAAAAATAAAGTAGAATCAGCATCCACTTCCTTACAGTTGAATAATTGGAAATAAACAACAAACCGGTATAAGAAAGAGATTATGCAATTTTCTTAGCTGCTTGCAATTGTTATTTGTCATGTCAATACATGAAGCTGACCCAACAAATGGCATTACTATTAGCACACTTGCATTTTTCATTCATTATTCCTGTTCACTTCATAGCTGTGTCCATGTAAGCACATACATTTCTCAAGCTGCTCATGCTGCAGGAATGCTAACAGTAATATTCATTGACAGAGGGCAGCCTGACCAAACAAGCCTGACCTTTAATGCTAAAAGCACTGCACTCCTCCAAGAGGAACAACAGGATAAAAAGGGCCAGGCTGGTTTATCTGGACTAAGGCGCCACTGGTGATACAAATTTTGGAGGTACTTATCAAATATCATATGGCTGTTGGGTGCTTTGTCATTATACCTGCAGAACATCCCTTTCTCTTGCACATAAGTAGTGGCTCCTCACATCAAATACCACTGTTCTGTACACTGTTTTAACTACGGGGATTGTATTCAAACATCATCTTATGAGGGTTGTACAAGTCAATCATCTATTTACTTACTGCTTTGCAGTCACGCCAGAGAAGGCCAGAGTGTACAAGGATCGTACATTATTTTCTCCTCAAGACAAAATTTTGACAACATATGCTCAAAAAAGCCCTGACTACCATATAGTCAGAAATAGCAAAATCCTTGAGCGAATACAACTTTGAGCATAAATTTTAAAGCAGCTAGGGTACCATTCAATTGTAAGTGACATGAGGAAAGCATCTTTAAAGCACCTTAAAAATGACACTGGGAATCCTGGGTGATAAGTCAACCTTGTGCGACTGGTGTGAAGCCTTATTTTCATGACTAACAAAGACAGGAGCCTTTACTCAACTGTTGTACATCAAACCTCAACAGCATGAAGAGGTTGTCTTCATCATCTGTTGTAAATCTCAAAGGATTTATTACATTTTTCTTCTGATGACAAGACTGCTTCAAGTTTTTTTGCTTCCTCAGCTTAGTAAGGAGCTATAGTGTTCGTCCATACAGACTCAAAATCTGGAGGTATGTGGACAATGGACAAAAAGGTGTGAGTGGAGACTAAAGCTCAACACTCATTAGTATACAGTGTACAGTATGGGAGACAAAACACAGCCCTGTAGGGCCCGTGTATTTATAGACTTAGGGGAGGAAATAGCTGTGTTAAATCTAACCTGCTGGGATTCAGGAGAAAATTATTGATCCATAGAATGAGCCTTGGATTAACCCCAAGACCCATCAGCTTGCCCACCAGCAGATCGGGTTGCATGGTGTTAAACGCACTGCTAAAATCAACAAACACAATCTTCACAAGACTATGAGGTTGTGTATATATATATATATATATATATATATATATATATATACATATATATACATACAACCTCTTATACATAGAGATTGGCATGGGGTTCTTTCTATAAAATCATCTCTCAATGCAAATCAAACCAGCTATTAGGCTAACCGACATAAAACCATGCCAATCTCTAGGTATGGTGAAGGGTATGTGATGATGTGGGGTTATTTTAATTCCAAAGGCCAAGGGAACTTTATCAGGATGCATAGTATCCTGGATCCATGAAATAACTGGCCTTTAAAAATTAAAATCTGCCTGCCTCTATGGGAATTTAACATAGGGGTGGACTCTTGTTGCCAGTGGTTTAGACATTAATGGCTGTGTGTTGAGTTATTTTGAGGGGACAGCACATTTACACTGTTATACAAGCTGTACACTCAATACTTTACATTGTAGCAAAGTGTAATTTCTTCAGTGTTGTCCCATTAAAAGATATAATGAAATATTTACTAAAATGTGAGGGGTGTAATCACTTTTGTGAGATACTGTATATATATACTGTTGGTCATTGTGAGCAGTGCGTCCTTAACCCTCCCGCTCTGGCTGGTATGCAAACTGATAAGGATCCAAGAATGGTGAGACCTCAGTGAGGAGATGTTTTAACACTATCTTCTCAAAGCACTTCGGTACTGAGGTTAGGGCAACTGGCCACTGGTCAGGCCAGCACACAAAAAAAGCAACAAAGCTCACAATGCCCAGCTTAATGCATAGGGAAGAGGCATATGAAGCAACAAGCAGCTATGCATTTTTCTTTGAAGGGGGCACAAACAGACCACCACAGACCTACAACCCTCTTTACCACTACTTGGGTGGCACTCCAGTGTTAATCTAGTGAAGCTATAAATGTATGTGAAATTGTACTACTATTCAAGTATTAAGTTCACATGGCATACCACCCATGCAGTGCTAATACCACCCAAAAAAAGGGTCACAGTTGCCTTATGCAGGGCTCTTGCCAGCACTAGAGTTTGCACCAACATTTCCTCGCTGGTTATATTGCCACACTGATATTAACTCAAATAGATATGTTACTGATTTAAATCCAGCTCTGTGTCAAGGCAGTGTGAGCAGTGTGTTTAGATGAACAGTAGAGGTGGGCAATATAAGAATATTATATCAAAACTGTGACATGAGACTAGATATTGTCTTAGATTTTGGATATCGTAACTCTTTTCTTAGTTTAATGGCTGCATTACAGTAAAGTGTTGTAATTTTTTTAACTTACCAGACTGTTCTAGCTGTTCTATTATTTACCTTTACCAATTAAGTCATTTTATCCATGTTAATGAGTAGGCTATTTATCAAAGATATCATTTTGTAAATATTTTGTGAAAGCACCCAATTAAACCCTACAATATTAGATTATTGCCTCGCAATATCAAGGTATTTGGTCAAAAATATCTAATTGATTTTCTCCATATCGCCCAGCCCATAATCAACAGTGTTTGACGCCGTTAAAATGGGTTTGCGTTAACGCCGTTAATAACACGTTTAACTGACAGCACTAAAACACATACTATAGCTCTTAATCAAATTCTCCTTCGGTTCATACAGTACATAGATATTTTTCATCACATTAAATACATTTCCATAAATGCAACGTCTCCTCACCTGACTCGATTGTTGCAAAACTTGGTGAACTGCAGCTGGTTGAGGTATATTAGTCGGGCATCTTCTTGGTCAGCTAAGGACGTCTTTTCTGTGGTGTCCTCTGTCTTTTCATATCCTGTAGCGTAGGAGAAAAAAAAGACATTCTATAAGGAATAATATCAGCCTTGAGCACAAACAAAAGTAAGATGAAAAGGTGTTTTGAAGTGTTTGAGTTGGTGCGAGTCCAAAAGTCCCTAAAGGACTCTTTGGAGTCTGTAAAAGGTAAGTCAGTGATTTTAATACACAAAGTGAAAACTATAGTGACCTTGGTGTTTAGAGGCCTGAGATATAAATGTTTTGTGTGCTGTGATAGATAAAGTTGGCATTGTAAAATGTCTTATTGTAATACTTTTCAAACAAATAGTTCACAGTCTGAAAAGTGTGTTAAACTACACTTTTATTTTATTTTTTAAATTTGATGGAGTACAGTACACAATGTATTAGTCATTGTAGTAGGCTACACTCACTGCAGCCTACACAATACATTGAGGAGACATTTGTAATTATCTGTGTGATACACTTGCCCCAGATCAGGAGCAATAACCTAATAGCAGTATAATGCTGAAATTATTATCTTAATGTAATGACAAGGTGCTTTAGAAAATATAAAAGTGGGATTGCCAAATGACGTGTCACTGACAATACATCTCTCATTACCTCCTCCACAGTAAAATGCCAATTTGGAAGAAAACCCTTGTTATAATAATACAGGGAATCACCAGCTTTATGTGAAACAGCCTGACTCATCCAAAGTAACATACATCTACTGTATAGGAAAGCAACAATTGTGATATTCCTGTTAAGAGTTTGGAATTTCCCGTTAAGATTGACATCCTGCTGGCAACAGTAGATAAGACTAATCTGAGGATCAGCTACAGTAATGTGGTAGGGGTGTAACGGTACGTGTATTCGTACTGGACCGTTTCGGTACAGGGCTTTCGGTACGGTGCGCATGTGCACCGAATGCAATCTTTTGTGTGCGGAACATAGGTCAATTTTCGTGTTTCCACACGAACATATTAAGTGGCGGAAGTCTCCGTGTTCAGTGCAAATCCCGCCCTGCAGCTGATTCTAAAGTTTTCATTGGTCATGTCAATATGTCAATCACTGTACAGATTGCCTACCCCAAACACTGATCTCTAAACCTACCCGCCGTCACTGTAACCTAAACCAATGAAATCGACTGCAGGGCGGGATTTCCGCTGAAGTGGTTTGGGGAAAAAAATAATAATCACACACCGCGCGCTGCACAACAACATACACGGCACGCTTTAGCCCAGCCTCTCGCTAGCTAGCATCATGGCCAATGCAGACAAGCCCATAGACAGTACGGACAAGCCGGAGCTTGAAGAGCCACCCATATCATTGAGGTCTCCTGTTTGGGAACACTTCGGTTTCCCAGTGAAATACGTCCAACGGACAAAGACTAGTCGATAAGACGAAAGCAGTGTGCCGACGTTGCTCAGTAATGATCGGGTATGTTTCTGGCAACACTTCAAACTTGTTAATGCACTTGAAAAGGCATCACGCGAGTGTGAACATCACTACTACAAGGAAAAAAACGAATGTAATTCAAACGCAGCTCCCGTTGGCATTTAAACAGACCTTTGCTGGTAATTCCGATCGGGCCAACGCAATAACGAAAGCAATTGGTGTTTTTATAGCAGCTGATCTA
This sequence comes from Sander lucioperca, assembly GCF_008315115.2. Taxonomy (NCBI): domain Eukaryota; kingdom Metazoa; phylum Chordata; class Actinopteri; order Perciformes; family Percidae; genus Sander; species Sander lucioperca. The sequence continues at coordinate 26,495,229 of NC_050173.1, read as the reverse complement.
TGACCATACTCGGTTGTTGACAAGCTGGGATTGGTAATGCTGCACTGTAATCCATAGTTATTTATTTATATTTTTCATTATATTTTATTATGTGATATTGGTTTAAGACAGAGTATTTTATTTAGTGGAGAACTTTGCAGCAGTATTTTATTTCTTATTCTTTTTTTATTTTATGTACATTATATTTTATTAAAAAGTGTTTAAAAAAGTGCAAACAAATTGTTAAAAAAAGTTTATAGTAATAAACAACCTGCAGTTTAATGTTTGCATTTTTTTCCCTTACTGTACCGAAAATGAACCGAACCGTGACTTTAAAACCGAGGTACGTACCGAACCGTTTTTGCGTACCGTTACACCCCTATAATGTGGTGTCACATAACTACAATACAAGGGTACTGTACATGTAAGGCTTTGACCCAACTGTATTTTTTAATGATTGATTCCACTGTTTTAATTCCAAACCGTACAGCTTACAGAATGCATGTATTCTTCACTCAAATATTCTGTCTTATTGACCATTAAATGGAGAAAAAAAAAAACTAAATGTTTAATTGTCAGAGGCCAACATTCACTGCTGAAAACAAAATCAGCAAACCCTCTCCTTGGGTGGATAACTCTTTTTCTCTCCATCTCTAAAAGAGTCAGCACTGCTCAGCTCCCACTAGGTTCAACAAAGTGGGATGGAGCCATGTAGGCAATATCAACACATCAAATGAGGGCTGTATGTGGGTCGCAGAGATGCTAATGTATATAAAACATTTCTTTTTCGTTTTGTTTTTTTAAAACCACACAAATATTTTTATTTTTTGATTGGCAAGAGGCATTTCTGTGTCTTTGCCTCTGTAGACAAGGTCTTAACGTCACAGATAGACAGTTAACATGCATGCTTTCCATGCTGGAGACAGGTGCCGCGTCATGAAAAAAGGATGTCTAGGGATGTTGCGAGAATATCTCAAGCCTGTAGCTTGAAGCTGCTTACTACAGTGAAAGACGGAAAATAGTGACACAAAAGAATCTCTCTATTAATCAGAAAGTAACTCGCTAAATGTACAAATATGTACAAGGACTTACATCCTGTATATCCAGTGTTTGTATTAACAGGGTAAGAGTAACTCATTTAAATACAAATGCATGGTTTCCTCCTAATGCCTTGGTAAGGCTGTCCTCTTTTAATCATCCCTCAAAAATCTGAACACACATTAAATACTACTAATATTCCAGCTATTCATAAACCACTAAATAGCATAGTAAGGACACTTCAGCTGGCATGGAGGAAGACACTTAAGGCAGTGATATTATATCTTGGTATAACATTCACCTTTCTCATTTTGAAAACCTTGTCAAAAATCATGTTTATAACATCAGTGCCAGCTTAGAAAATAGGGCCCTGGTAATATTTTCAGGTACATTCCATACACACGATGAGGGGTGCTTATTGCGTCGTCTCGGACGCTGAGCGACACTGACCAAGAGTCCGTATTTTACGAGTTGGGAGTGAGAACGTGTTGGATAGACATAAACATAATCATTTTTCAGTCATTTTTAAAGCACAAATAGTTTTAAAAAAAAAAACAAGAAAAAAACAAAACACGTTTTTCAAAATTGCAAACAAATTCTTAGCCTTTTTTGTTATATTTTCAGACATTTCATAGATCAAACAATTAATTAATTGATAAAATGACTCATTAGTTTTCACTTCGCAAACATGAACATGCAGTTCATGTTCATGAGACTGACTTCCCCTTAACTTCTGTGAAGGTGGAAAACAAATTTGTACTCAAGTACCATCTGAAGCTGAAATATCTAACACATCTACAGAGGTAGATTTGACAGGCATCAACTTGTTTGTAAGATGAGAAATGAGAAAATTCCTGAGGTTCACATTCCCCTACCCTCGTGTTTTAATTGATATGTCTAAATTAGTGCCCTCAGCACTGCCAAGAGCGCACTACAGTAAAACTCTTAAGTCAACAGTTTCCTCAGACTCTCAAGTTGCATGCATGTGATCCAGTGGGTGCTGCGTGGCTTTCCCTATCATGCAGTAGTAGTGGTGTTAGGGGTTATGAGGTAAGGACAGGCATAGCATAGCTTCCACAACTACAGTTAAACCCTGGAGTTTAAAAATGGAAAGAAGGGTCACTCTGAGGCATGGAGGGAGGGGGACACGAGAGAGGAAACATCAACAACAAAACGCAGAGTCATAAGACCAAAGCCTCATACCGGATATGCCCCAGTTGCAACCTGCGTACAGTCTCTTTCTTTCTTGTCATGTCAAGAGGAAACAGAAGGCAGACACAGTCTTCAAAGTCAAACTTACAACTTACTCTGGTCTTTTTTCCCCTCTCTCATTTCCCCCTTACTCTTGGCACTTTCTCACTCGTGTTACACAAACCCTGAATCTTAAGTTACGGGGCTTGTTATTTTAATGATCCACTTGGCTTCGCATATAGGATTACTGGAGGAGTGACTGCCAAACCTTCCTTCTTTCCACCATTATCTTCTGATACTTTCTCTCCTTAGCATGTACTCGAGGGCTAAAAATAACTGGCCCCCTGTAGTCATTTGGTCCCTGGGGAAAACACGGTTTGGCTATCCCAGCCCTCTTATGCAAGACGTCAGATCAGCATAGGTGGTTTATTGGCTTAGCATGGTGGCAAAAGGGTGTGTAGATCCAGGCAGGAGATTAAAGAGTGGTGCCTACTGCTTAAGCAGGGAAACTTCCTGCCATGATGCCTTTGATTATCACGTGTACTGTTTAGGTAAAGGATAAATATAGACTAGATGTGTCCGCAATATGATGTAATCAACTAGTGATTCCTTGAAATAAATGAATACATTTTTGTGTATAATGAAAACAGGGTTGTCTAGAAAGCAAGACAGAGGTTGGTTAAATTTGGAGTATATGCAAGACATAATAAAATGTCAGTAAAGCAATCATTTCCCAATAATTCACTATAATCAATTCAAAAAAAGAAAAAAGAAGAAGAAAAAAAACGTGCAAACACATTTCAACAGGTGTTCCATCTTCCCACATAATAGGACACAGAGTGAAATCGAATTTTTGAATAGTGGATTTCAATTTTGCCCTGTGACAACTAGGGGTGTAGCACAAAATTCTGGGCCCTGTGGAAAGGCATTTTCTATGGGCCCCTCCCCACATCCACAGCTATTCATTCTAGCATCTTTTTGGGCCCTCCTCACATGAGGGCCCTGGGTACTCAGTCCCTTTTACCCACCGTCCGACACCCCTGGTGACAACTATAAAATATACTTTCAGGACACAATCCTGGACACAGAAATGGTGAAAAACTCCTTATTTTTTTTTCATGTATAATGCGTTTTAAAAAATGATCACTGATTTTGCTTTATGCAGAGTTGAAGTGATTTTCCCCGATTTGGCCTTGGGGTTAAGGTGACCGCCACGAATCATAAAATCACAGGTTTGAGTCCGGCCAGGGACCTGTGTTGCATGCCACTCCCCATCTCTCTCTCATTGTTTAACTATCATCTCTCTACTGTACACTATCATACAATAAAAGATTAGAGAAAATCGTCAGATTCTCATCTTTTTTGCAGCAGTAATATATGGCCAGTGTTCTAAGTGATACTCAAGCCTCAATAATAATTGATTATACAGTATGCCAAAGCATGATCTCAGCTTGCACATTAAGAGACAAAGCCAGCAAACAAAGTAAGCCAAGAATCTAAATCCTTAAGAAGCTTGGGTGATCAAGGAATTAGTGTCTACAATGACAAATGAAAACAGGGGACTGACATAGCTGGTGACTGCAGCATAAGGCCTGTGTGAAACAGCAGGCCAGAGGAGCTGAGCAGCTGTGATTGATGTTGAGTCTCTGTGTTCTGAATGGGCCCTCGCAGCAGGAGTGTGCTATAGTAGGCCAGGTGCTGCAATGCACCAGTTGCAGCTGGTACAGCTACTGCTTAACTTTTGCTCTCTCCTTTTAGCAGCTTTGACACAAGGGGTTGTATACAAAGTTTAATCAAGAACTGCAAACAACACAAACTCTTTGTTGGGTTGTGTCAAACGTACAAAGGTGTTAATAAAATAGCACTAATAACAATACTTTACTCTTTTATCTGTTTCTACATTTTACAGGACAGCAGTTTGAATACATAAATGGGGCAGGAAATAGATAGGAATAGCACATATTTGTACTTGTTATCATCACTTGTTTCTGAACCGTATAAACAACATATTTACATATTTATATGCCTATGCGGTCACTTTTGTTTGTCTGATTACTACAGTAGTACACTAGTTAGTTAGTTGCTAGTTGGCAGCAGAATTACTTATAAGTCTTGACCAATAACATTTAAGAGTTGTGCTTCTCATGTATTCACAAGCTACAATCTCCAGGTTTCTGCTACAGTTAGTATTCTCGCACACCTGATCCAATTAAAGGCTACATTTTGAACACTTTAATTGGATTAGAAGAGCAAAAGTAAAACTAAAGCCAGAAAGTGGTCAGCTGGGCTTGAGTTGTTCTGGCCCATCAATCCCACTATTACAATTGAATAGGGTGAATAAAAGCAGATCTCTATTATTTTACAATAACAACTCATATCAGCACAGTGTGGTGTCAAAATGCAAAGCTGTTACAGTTGACATACCAAAAAAAAACAATGTTAACCAGCTTGACATTCATGTGCACCCAGACTGTGACTGTGGCCTTTAAAAGTAGCACACAAGGACAACCCTGACAGGTCATCGCCACAGTCCAAGAGTCTGGGGGTGAGAGGTGGAGGAGTTTCCATTATTAAAATAGCTTCTCCCCAGCTTCCCCTCTCCAAACATTAAAGGGATCTACCTCCCCCCATATCCCACTCATTTCCTTAGTTTCTAACACACTGTGTGGATAATGTCCTCCGCCACTACCCAATGTCTAAGTCGTAACTGCTCTTAATATTCCCTGGTGGACACAGTGCATTTTCTCAGCACTAATTTCATTAACTGCGGGCGTGTCACGACTCAACTACCCCGACATCAATAAAGCGAGCAAAATGGGTAACTGGGCAGATACTCACTGTGAACATGATATCTAATCTGTGTTATATTAGGCTTCATAACAACACCTTTCATCTATTAATGAAGCCAGCATATTACCCATACTAGTTGGCTGTATTAAAACAATGTTAGAGCCATGGAAAGAGAAGAGAGAGAAAAGAGTAGCCATGAACCAAGGAGCCAAATAAAGCTCAGCAAGAGTAGAGAGCAGAAGCACACAGCTCTGGAGGGGAAGCCTCTGGAGGAAGGATCAATGCCATCAAGTGTCGTAATGAGTTTGGATGCAGGCCAGATGTCAGGATTATTGCTTGTGTCAGCCAACAGACAGACTGGTGAAACAATAGTCACAAGGGACACGTATTTTGGAGACAGTGCCCAATGGGAAAAAACTGGGCCCAGCATGCTTTGGCATTGGTGAAGACATGCCGGTCTTCCCCGGTCTGTCTTTTTATCTAAGTGTAGGTTACAGAGACTCTCTACAACCATTCAGCATGGAAAACTCCTTCTGTGATACCGCAGAGATTTTTAAGATACCTAAAGTATGTCAATCCGAATAGAACACTTATTTTTCTTCAATGCTAATTTGCGTATGTCTACATGTGGTCAGGGTAGTCTCTTGAAAACTGTTGTAAAGCATGGTTACAATATAGTTCAACACAAACAAAAAAACTGAATATAAGATAAATGACAGTTACTCTAGAATATGAAGTAATAATGTATTGTCCATCAATACTAATATATTGTTCATAAATAAAGCAAAAAAACCATCCATTGCAGATTTATGATCCTGAGTGGTAATGTATTAGCGCAGATCAGGCAGAAGTGGTGGGGGTGGAAAATTATAGCTGCCATGACTGTCAACACAAGCAAGATTAAACACATCTAATGGCAGCAATGACAGGAACAATAATGACCCGATATTCAAGCATTTGACCAAGCACAGGACGTCATGACACTCCAGGATCAACTACTAGAAATCGTTGTTAAAGTCGAGATATTTTTAGCGACCGTATCTTATTCTGTCTACTCATATTTGACCTCAAATAAAGCTTTTATAACAAATTGTAAAGAGATATCATGTCACATGCTGGCAGCATTTAACAACTTCTTTGGTCACTACTACATCTATGATTACACAGTGATGAGTCAGTTGGCTCCATGACTAAGCCTTAGGATTCTTCAGAAAGGCCCATGAGTCAATTTACTGGGGGTATAGGCCTAACATCCATCTGAAGGAAAATCAAATTTTTTGTTCTTCCAGAAATAGGTCCAGCAGAGTCCAATCTAACTGTTGAGATACCGAACAAGCACTAATGAGCCTGAGAGAGTTGTAGGCTGGTCAATAAAGTGTAGATGAGGAGGCACATGACCTGGCCAGAACCAGGATTCCACACGATTCATTCAATAATACCAGGGTGGGTGGGGGTAGGCAGCTTTGGGCTACTGACATTGATCTAACACGAACAAATGAATGGCAGCCAAATTACAGTCAAGAGGCTTCATGAAGAAAAACTGCATCAAATACTCTGAAAACAGAAAATGCGGAGGAATGACGGGAGACAGAAAGGTGAGATATAGTATGTTTAGAGTTTAGCATTGTCAGTCTGCACATTGTTCACCTCCACCTGAGGCTATTTACCATAGTTATTAGGGTCAAATTAGTTCCAAATCCCTGGGATTTGGGATTTCTCAACCCACTGAGCCTAATGTGCCATTTATATCTGCTCAGCACCACCAAAGAAAGATCTGTACATGATTAATTTATTCCAGATAAATATTTCAGTAGACAGAGCAGCCACAGTCTATTCACTGGATTCAAAGTCCCAGAGATGAAAGTCTCCACACACAGCCATTGATGGTATTGAGCTGGAGGGGGATATACATACTGCCTCAATCTAAGCAACAGTAAAATCATCCAAGAGTCGCTTATCAGATCACAATGTTGTAACCAGAACTCACAAAAACAACAGGGCAGCTGCAGAATTAATCCCCCTCCCTTTGCGGCTCCGTCTGGCTTCCCATAGGCTGAGACGGCCTACAGTGGGACAGACAGTCCAGGGACAACACAGGCAGCTGGGGCTTGCTGTGACATCACAGGGGTGGCCTGGTCTGGCTTAGCTTAGAGAGGATCTACAGGGACAGAAACCTTTCCACTGTGTGCAACTTTATGAATGGTAAAAGGGAAGGGCATATGGCATGCAATTCAAAGATCTGAAAACAGGAAATAGATCTTGTGAATCATAGAGTCTTTAGTGTTGTGTCAGTGTTGTGCCTGACCTCAAACTACTGTTCCTTGTCTTCATCACAATGTATAAAATATTGCACCAGGTTCTATTGTTACAGCCAAATCAACACACAAGGTGTCACAAACTTTTTAATTTTGATATAGGTCCCTCCACAGCTGTTGGGGAAACCACCTCAGAAGTGCTGGAAACAATTAATTTTTCAATTAATCCAATAGTCGACTGAAAGAAAACGAATGAAGAACAAACATGGTAAATCAATGAAAAATGTAATTATACTATAACTATAACATCGAATTAAAAAAACTAAATTAAAAATTAAAGGATCGTTAGAGTTACAAGAAAGTTATTAGAAATCATGCTGAGGGAAAAATTAATGTCTGTACCAAATTTAACAGCATAGCTGTTGAGATATGTCACTAAGTCATTTGCTGTTTACAGCCTAACGTGAGAATTAGCCACTTCTTTGTTTTGTTTTTATGATTGTAAATTGAATACCTCTGGGTTTGTACTCTCTTTTGGACAAAAAAAGCAATTTGAACATGTTACCTTAGGCTATGGAAACTGATGAAATGAAGTTGGAGCCCTAAACCTCAGGTATCCTTTTGCATTCTAAAGAAATGTAAGGTCTAAAATCTGTTTTGAACTGTTGTACCTCATTCTTCACCTGGGCCCTTCCTCTTTCTGTATTCACAGGGTACAAATGTACTGTAACCACTGCAAGAATAAAGACCCAATGTTATTCATTTTCAGAACTTCAGAACTAGACAAAACTGTTGATCATACCATTTAGAGGATTATCACACATTTTTAGCAGCTGCATAATGCTGCATAGATTCTCAGTTATGCAACTAACAGGTAACAAAAGGCCATGATGGTATGTAAAAAAAAAAAAGCTGTTGCATCACTGTTGTAAGGCCAGTTGGATTTGGTTGTAACAATTGAGATGTCTCCTGTCTGACCGGTTTACCAAGGTTCTCCTGAAGATAAATGATATAATTGGCTGTTTAGTCAGACAATGAAAATGGAACATGTTTATGTTAATTGCTAGAGCAGAAAAGCAGGTGACACTTATTGTGAAAGGAAAAGTAAGGATGTGGAAATCTAGGGGGAGGGATGTGTATATTACAGTGACCATATTGTGCTCATTTTCAGGTTCATAATTGTATTTTGAGGTTGTACCAGAACAGGTTTACATGGTTTAATTTTCAAAAAACACTATATTTTTGTTGTACTGGTCATTGCTGCAGCTCCTCTTTTCACCCTGTGTTCAGGTCTCCGTTTTAGCTACAGAGTGAGACCTCTCACTGCTGTAAGATCTTTGTCGGCAGTCGCACATGTGCAGTAGCTAGGTAAGATCACATCATCTAGCTAGCTGTTTGTTTCTACAACTTCAGTAATACAAGGCAGATTAGCCGGGAGACTTCTTCTAAACGAGGGCACACTTCCAACTTTGCGTGGAATACCTGCAAAATAATGTAAGTAGTTCTTTTGTAGATTATGGTGAACTAGTGTGTGTTGTAGCAGTGTTTTGCCATTCAGAACGAGCTAGCGCTAGCATGCTACAGTTAGCCACCTCGTTTCGGCTAGTGACGTAAAAAGCCCTGCTGATTTTGACCAGCTCACCCGGAGACTGAAGGCAGGACACATTCAGAAACCGTATCTCACTCAAAACAGCATGGATGGTTTTTTTCCAAGTTTGTATGCGTGTGGACGCACCAGTGACACAAAATAACACTTCAAATCCTAGAAAAAGTGATTTTTTTTCATAATATGGGCGCTTTAAGCATTTAACTTTCTCACTGGAGATCAGGAGTTCACCTCACGTTTCTTTACAAACGTTGGTACTTTTTAACAATGAAGGCTATCAGAGGCCACTGTGTTAAATAGTTTTTCTTCCGTTTATTGTGAATTTTGTTAATCGTGGTTGTATGTTGTATTTTAATGTGTTGTGGTTTTGTACGGCTGACCTACGACTATGCCTTTACATTAGTCCCAGATCACAAGTGTCCACCTATTGAGACCCAGAAACCCAGAAAAGTGTTATCTAAAGACAGTAATCCTAACACTGTAGTATACCGCAGTATTTACTGTAACAAAAATGCTGTACTAAATAATGTGTGTTATTTAGTTGAAGCAGCACTGTGGCCTAGTTGGACACAAAAGTTGAGATGGGAACGAGGCCATAAAATGCTCGACATCTTGAGGGTCAAGAGCAGCAAGAGTTTTATCTTCCCAGCCATTGATGGTGTTGCTTCCCTGTGGAGTGCCTGCTGACACCTTTCCATCTGACCTTGTCATCCCGCTGTGACACGATCACATTGACTATCTCCTGGCACGTGCAGGCTTGCTGCATTTTCCTGCTGCAATTGTGTGTGTGCATCACACAGACAAACAAGACACCAGCAAAAAATGATGATTGCGGATACATTTTAGGGCCTCTTTCTCAGTGTAAAATGCTCCTTCCATGAATTATTTGACATTTGGGAACAGGAGGTGAGAACAGAGCTACTGTACATCTTATGAGCTGATGGATAGGTTGAGGAGAATGGAAGATTGATCTCCCTACGAGCATGTTTGCAACGCAGCTTTTCAGTGGCTCGTAAATAAGGTTCGATCTGAGAGACATTACTGATGAACTCCAGCTGACCTGCAGATCAGAGGCTCTAAAAAAATTCCAGAAAAATTGATAGTTTTGGGGACTCTTCAACCATTCAGAACATTAACAGTAATTAACTTTAGGCTCAAGTTAGTGTCTCAAGGTTCTTTTCACAATCTTAAAATATTTTTGTAGCTAAATACCTAACACATTAATATACAAAAACAGAAAGATACATTGATTATATCAGTACTGTAAATGTGACTAGATTAAGTATGATATAGTATAATTTAGATACAATCTTTTTGAGTTTATTTCACTTTTCCCGCTGAATAAAGGCCATCATATTCACATTTTGAATGTGTAATAAGAAGAAAGACTCACTGTATTGCATGAGGCCAGCATATTGCTATTATTGATAGCAAAGGAATCACAGAGCCATAATATTTTACTATTTCTCAGGTTTTATGCAGATGCTAGGTAGATAATTTTTTTGTCCATAAGAACAGCAATACATTTGTAAGAGCACACTTTTTTTCACATTTTATAGACAAGTAAAAAATAGTTTTTTATTATTATTAAGTTGGGGGGCACTTTATGCCTTTATTGGATAGTCAACAGTAGATAAATAAATTAAGGATAAATAGAGATGGAGAATGGCCAACGCAAATGAGGAAACGCAAACTTGTGTTTATGGTCAGTACCTTCAAACTCAACAGATTAAATGAAAATGAAGATAGTCGTCAGTTGCAGCCCTATATAGGACAATGCAGTTTCTTGTTAACAGGCATTTTTTGTGACACTGTCTGCAAAGTTCTCACTCATCAGCTCAGGTCTTCATTGTCTCAGATCGATATTGCGACATACATGAGCAAACATTAGAATAGGTTCAGTGTCTCTGCATCCGTCCGTGTGGACACAGGCACATGAGCATTTTCACATCTCCTCCTCTTCCCAATGACCTGCCACATCCACTTTGCTTTGCAGACAGAGAAGAATCATTGAGGTGAGGGAAATTGAGTATCTGAGGAAACACATATTAGACTGGCTGCAGGTTAGTGATGGAGGCAGGACATTAAGTGGAAAATAGAGGAGAGGAGATGTCCCATGCCGGCACATAGACCGAGTAGGGGGGGCCTGGGGGGACTTGATATGACACACCAGCGGCCTCAGACAGGGGATTTAAGTGGTGTGTTGGGCTTTTGTGCCACATTATTATCAGCCAGTGATCCGCCAGGCACATGGGCAGCTCTCGATTCCCTTCAGAAGGGAACACTCTATCCCCCTCCAGTCTCCCTCCCCACGCTGTTCCCACTATTCAGACAGACCGAGACTTAGCTGGTGTTATTGAAATGCTAGGGAGGAACATCCTGCTTCACTTACACATGAAAAATAAAACCTTAAGAATGACAGAAAGGTAGACATATAATGCTTAAAGAAGAAGCAGTCTACTCTGCGCCTTTTAAAACTAGTACGTGGGTAATCAGATGCTGAAGAGCACCTTCCACCCGTGGTGGAATCAGCTGGCATGAAAAGACAAGCATTTGGTCTACTGATAGATTCATCCTCACAGGACAGTCTTACCTGCCTATCTCCACCTTTGGTGACAATTGTGAGAGCGGATTTTGTCTGCCTGCAGATAAGCATGCAAGCTAAGACAGCAAACAGGATGCATCTGTCTAGCCTTAACCTGCGTGGCTTCTGTCGATCAGCTTTCCCATCTAGACAGTGGGAAGTAGGTACTAAGCGCCTTCCTGCCTATTTGTATTGGAAAGATCAACGTCTGAAGGTGCTTGTCTGTCATTGCAGGATCACACATTAAACATGCTGATGGCTAATGACGTCACCTGTACCCCAAGTGTCCTAGATAAGTTTATTTTGGCAACACATACAAGGCACAGATTGGCAGTGATGTCGGATGTTTCCACAGCACAGCGGAGAAGAGTGACAAGGAGTGGAGCGGCACGTGGTGGGCAAGACTGGGGAGTGTGCAGCATGAAGAGCTAATGGACAGGCCGCTGATGGATTAGGTGGTAAGCCGGGCAGAGGGTTGCCCTTTCTAGATGGAAGCCTGCCTGATGCAGTGTGGTGATTAAAAAATAAAACTGAAGGGTGGGAAGTGTGCTTAGGCTCTCATAAAAGCAGCCGAAAGAAATGTTGCAGAACAGATGAAGCAGCTGCATAGGTCGCCAACCTGGCACGGTACAGGAGGTGATCGAATCCTACATTTAGAAAGATGCCTGCAAAGAAAAGATGATACTGTTTTCACTGAAGCAGGGGGATGACAGCGTACTTTTAGTGCTATGGAACCAAGTGAAAAACAGCTAAATCGTTTGCTCTTTATAATCTAAAAAGGTACTGCGTGATAGTTGGGGGTTGGGGGTGACAGCAATAGCTGCTGCATAATTCATGTGTTTGCTCTTGTGACTGCAGCAGCCACATTGGTCAATTGGTTTTCTATGGAATCTATTAGTATTTAATGATGAGTTCCGTTGTGGTGCACAGGATGAGAAACTGCTTTTTAATCACCAGCTCTTCGGTCGCATTTTAAAACCATGTCACGAAACTACCACCAAACACAACCACTTACAACAAGTGTGAGATGCACCCTGCTCACAAAAAAAGAAGCAACTCAATTTAACAGCAGAGAAATTTGTTTTACTGACATACTTGCATCTATTTTTATCTTTGAATCATACACTGTCTGTCCTACAATGTAGGCAAAACTGTTGGTTTGTATTTGAAATAACTAATGGATGAGTTAGGAACATTCTCTGACTCAACAAAAACAGAGTCCTATCAATTGTCTATGGTCTGGATGGTAGAGACGCTTAATATTAAAATCTTCGGAACTCTAATAAGCAATAATGGTCATTTAGGCCAACATTACTACCAATATTATTCATTACGCGCCTATATATTAACCTGTCAACCTGCCTGTCTACATATTAGGGTTGTGCCAATGTACGATATCATCGTCCATCGTGATGGCTGGCCGACATCACGATGGAGAGGCACCATGGTGATGCCACGCCCCTCACCCTGTCAGACATACACTGATCTAGTCGCGGGCGCTGGACGGGAAATTGACAAGTGCGTCAGTCATTTAAACTAGCAAAGACACTTTGCTGTGCAGGGTGCAAGATAGGGCCCCTTAAGTGGAAGCTACTTCTTCCCCCTTACGTGCAACCTATTTGTAAAAAAAGACCATTGCTTTGAGCAGACTGGATTGGCTGTAGTGATACATTATCTCTCTCTCCCTGTCAGTTGTAGCTCGCTCTACCTGCTAGTGGACACAGAGGTCTCGAGCGAGAGAGAAAAAAGCATTAACGTGGAACGTTATCACACTTTCCTTTCTCCCCTCATTGGACTAAGTTTGTCGACACTACTGGGTGCGTGAATCAATAAGTAAATCTGATTTCCTGTAGGTACGGGACGATGTTATGCAGGATTTATGAATGTTAGCAACAGTAGGCTAATTCACGAGGGTGCTATTTTATGTGTGAGCTAATATTGCGTATCTGTTCATGTGCGCTGAAAGAGTTATGTTTCTGTTTATTGAATGCGTTATTCCTTGCAAACATAACCGAGAATGTAGATTAATCTCAGTAATGATGGTATATTAGGTTATTACTGTCGCTCTGTTGAAGCCAAACGTCCCACTGCACTGTCGTTACGCCGATCACGGACATCTGATTGACTTTACTGCTCCATAGTTAAGTGAAAGTAGGTTAAGCTAGTAAGTAATTTTTTTCTACAGTTGGTAAATCCCTTAAAGCTTTTCTGTAAAATTCTGACAATGACACTATTGCCTTAAGTAACGCCAAGAGGAAAATGGATCCCTTCAATCATGTTTTTCAAGATTTTAGTAATTCACACAAACTTGGGTATTAACTTTATTCTTTCAGAACTGACTTTTCATTTAAAAGAAAAGTCTTGAATCGTGGCATTTGTAATTAACGGAGCTGACCAATATGTTGTGCACAACAACGTAAAGGGTTTCACAGGTTGGTCTTAGTTTTGTGCTCCTTTGCAGCAGCTTTGAGACAATCCTTCATGATCACAAATACTGAATTTTTAAATTGAGTCGCATGTCTCTTTAAAAATGCATTTCCCACAGTCATAGCTACTTGGATGAAGGACCTGGCTCATGAATACTTCCTGTATGAACACACTCATTCAACAATTAAAATGTCTCATACAGTGAAGTTACTGCATTACTAGAGGTAAATTAGATTAGACATTTTGTTAATAGCCTTAATGAGCAGCACATATTAGGTATGCAATTGTGCCCTTATCCCCTTCGTTTTGAGAACAATCTAGAGATATATAAAAATACAATGAAGAGGAAGTTTATTTTAATTCACTTTATTAGCCCAGGCTGCTTGCTATGCAGCCAAAAATACATAGTCCTACTCAAGAGCAATAACTCAGATTGAGATATTAGCCTGGGTCTACAGTTATTCATCAAACCTAAGCAATCCCAAATCAAACCACAACAGTGCCACTACATGTGAAGAGAAACACAAACTGCAGTAAGTACCATAAATAATATCAATACGATATGGTATTGATCTCTGCAGATAAATTCTGCTCCGGTCCAGAGAGGTCAGAGGTCAGGGTGAGCCACAAATAAGTGATGGGAGGAATTTAAAAGGGAGGAAACCATACAGGGCATGGCATCTGAAGTCAGTCATAAGCCTGTATGTGCCCAGCCATAGGCGCTCTCCTGGATAAACAAACAGACCTTAACTCCCAAATCTACTAAGCAGCTTTGGAGTCCTTGGAGTAAAAAGATCCCCTTATAAGCATTCACATTGTGTATGTATCTGCATCCTCTTTCCCTGGAAAACACAACTGAGATGCAGTGGAAAGTTACTGGTGCAGTGAAGGAGTGAGGGTCCCGGCTGAATTACAATGGCTGCATTATTAGACCCACTCTCCTGTAGATGCCTTTGGCTGGACACTTGTTATTGCGCTGTAAGACTTGTGGCTACTGTAAGCATCAACTTGCAGTATTTCTGATCACTTCATCTGCTTTCTGAGATGATGGTACTTTTGTGGTTGGCAAGGCTGTGGGGGGGGGGTCCCAGTCTGGATGGGTCTGCTAGGTCAGACATTAGTTACATTTTAAAGAAGCTTCACGTAGACTACAGACATTTGATAAAGCCTTTGTCTGGGAAACCCCGTGTTAAATCTGCAGATGTGGAGATGACAGCAGACTCTCTTTATTAAAATAAGTTACATTAAAACTGAACGAGTTGTTTTTCTGAAGACTCCTTCAGAAAACTCTCAAGGCCCCCGGGGTTTCCTTGACCTCTTTTGAGGCACCGGTAATCACAGCTTTAGCTAGCAAGTTACTGTCCTGTAACGTTACGTCCAGGGAGGTACAACACTGGCCTACTTTCGGTAACGTTAACAAGGAAATAGCCGTGGACCTGATTTCCAAACATTTTTGTAACACATACAACGTAGTGAAATTGTCTTAACATACCCTCCGCCCGGGTACGAAGATCAGACATGGTTCTCTGGACGGGCGGCATCTCTCCACGCAGAGCCGGGAGACGGCACCTGTCAAGCGGCCGCGGCTTGTTAGTTCTGCTCCCTGTGGCTACTGCTGCTTCTTCTCAACCGTCAAAGAATTAAAAAAAAAAAAAATAACGGCTAAAATTGAACAGAGGAATCTATCTCATGCGGGCAGTGCTGCTGTGTGTCTACTGATAATGAAAGATACAGACGAGATATAAACAACATTAAATTCCTGGTGGTAACAGAACCATGCCCAGGAGCCCACGGCTGCATGGATCCCCAAGCATCACGGTTTACACGGCGGATTTCAAAGCCGATAGACGCCTTCGGTAAGGCAGGAGTGGACACGGATTTACCATAAACTGACGTGAGGGGGACTGTGCCGCTTCACATTATGGACCGTACCACATTCACCCGCAGCGGGAGGGGGTGAGTAAACATAATAACATAATAACTCTCAAATAAAAGCGCATAAATCATGAACATTTTGTTTTTATCAGGATATAAAAAAACACACAAAGAGCTGGATCGGCAGGGCCAATAATGTATAAGGCACCGTTTTTAAAATTGGCCAACACATTTTTCGTTGGTGTGGACGCCTCCCCCCTCTGCAGTAGATGTTGTTCACCGCTTGAAGACATAACAATAGTACACTGGGTGGGAGTTGGCTTATCACATTTTAGTCTTGTTTTTGAATAAAATATTGTTATTAATGTATTAATAGTTATTGCAATGTCAGCAAATGACAACCTCCGCCACTTAATGAACTAACATACATTGATATATGCTCAAACATTAAAATGTAATATATTAGAAATATAAAATATATATGTATATTGACATGTCTTTATATGGTGATGCTTTTGCAAAATATCAAAAAACGCAGAAAAAAATTTATTTTGCAATGTATTATTAGATATATTCCACAACACACTATATATTGCTGTATGTTACATTTTTGTTTAATAATAATTATTTAATATGGAATTCCTATAAACAAAAAGCCACTACTGACACAAAATAAGACATCCAGTCAGTGCAGAAATAGGACAAACAGGACTCACTGAGACACTATAATAACCATATACACAACCAAACTTGTTATTAAAAAGTCATTATAAAATGAAATGATCCCAGAATGTCCTCTGCATTTGTTTAATATATCATCATGATATACAGAATTTGAAGGTGGCCATGACCGTAACACAGGTGTGTTCCCATCTGCACCGAGGCCAGATGGAGAATGGGTCATCCAAGCAATATTTATAGCAAGTATTAGGTAGGTTTAAATACCTGTAAACAAACATTATAAAATATATTATTATTGCTGATCATGAAATCACTAATATTTTGAAAAGCAGAATGATTTGCAAGCCAATTCGTGCATTAATACAATATGAGCAGGGAGGTCAAAGCTATATATACCACTTTTTGCACTCACATGTGGTAGAGGGATCCCTATTTGGTTGTTGATATACTTTACATTTGTTTTGCCTTTAAGATCTTTATTAATCAGGAAGGCTTCCTGCCATTTAACCACTATCAGCATCAAAGACTTGATTTAAGAAAATTTAAAAAAAAAACACTAACTTCAATCCAATGAATAACATTTCAAATCATTTTTTGAAATGTTCCAGGATTTAAAAACACATTTAGGGTGATTGTTGTGAAACAATCTGATCACGTCTGTTTTGTAGTTCAAATCCTATCATCTACAAGCTTGACATCTGTGAGTTGATTCTGAAAGTAGTGGTGAGCTCAGAGAACAAAGTGACACGAAGCAGGGGTCAGTTCACAATGTTCTAAAGGTTTAATAAGACACTAGGATATTTTCTAACAATCGTTCCATTCACTTAGATGACATGATTTGTAGCAAAATCCTTGGTGTTCAACAAAATAACCTCACTGACCTTTACAATAGACCTGTACAATAGACAAGTGATTCAAAAAGCAAAATCCATTCTGTTGATCAGTGTCCACCCCCTTCCCTCAGAGTTTCACCTACTTCCCTCTGGTTCCCGCTTCAGATTTCCACCAGACAGTCAAGAGCAACGGGTACAGACATTCATACCGCCATCTCACTGCTGAACTCAGGTCTGGCCAGGGCTGTAGGTGGTGATGGTATGCTTGGGTCCTGATGTAAAAAATAAAAATGATGATGGTCATGATAATGCAGAAAAAGGCAATTCTGGTTTGCTAAACTATTTATTGGTGGGATTTTAATTTCTATGGTATTTCTTAGTGTGTATATATAGGGCATACAGGTCCGTTTTAGTCTTATATTGATTGGTTTAGATCTGTAGTGATTGGTTGTCGTTTTATTTGTGATAGTACTTGCTGCTCAGATTTTATTAGTGGTTTATGATGGTTTTTATAGATGTCTGTGTTATTTATCTGTTTTTTTAGTAGTGCACTAGCACTTTATGATGGGGAACTGGCACTTTAACTATTTAAGGTAGGATTTTAACTATTTTAAATTATGTGAATTTACAGTTGTGTTCCACATGTTCATTATTCAGTCCCCCACTTCATGTGAGTCTCTTTATTTTGGTTTCTTTTGTTGTGCTTCGTGTCTAATTGTCTTGCATGTATGCCTTGCTGCACCTCAAATTGCCCCTCGGGGACAATATCAATAAAGTTGAAGTTGAAGTGAGAGAAGTAAGATAAGAACAAGACTTTGGATGGACAGGGGGATTGGTTCAAAGTTAGTTCACATAGATTCATTTTTAAGGAGGAAAACAGTGTTACAATTTATGATACAAATGATAAAAGCGTGCATACTTTAATCTTGAAGTCCTCAAAAAGAACTTGTACCTTCAAAAGTACATATACAAAATAAAACTATCAATTCAAAATACAATCACAGTATAAAGTACCAACAAAATTAAAATAATTAACCATCCAAGAATCACCTGACTTTTGTTCATGGTGAAGCTACAAAAATGTCCAGTTCCAACAACCTCACTCTGAATACTGGACTGTTTTAAGATGCTGTTCAGTTTTATCTACATGGACATTTCGACAGGCCATGTGGCTGCAGACTCCAACATCATTTGTTGCAGAGACAAAAACTGTAACATTACACAGCAATTTCTCTCACTACCAGGCAACTCTCCTCTTCTATAGTCAGATAATATTCAAGGATGATTTTGAATGTCTAATGTGGTAGAAGTAATACCACCTTTCTAATAAGGACCTCTTTTTTATTCACCAACATTAGACTAATGAATCAAATTAGCAACCTTATCCATAAAACAGTGGTTCAAGTCTCGGGAAAACTAAACTAATAAACATTTCAAAGATAACATTCTGGATAGCTACTGACCACAACAATGGAATCAAGCAGTTGTAAGTAGACACTAGTATCAATCACCATGTTATTATGTGGTTATTGTCTCAAGACAAGAGGATCTAATCCAGGTGCACAGTTTCCTTTATATCCCTCATCAGTATGTCACTATCCTGTCATGAATCTGATCTAACCTGGACCCTCAGTAACTATAAATATGACCCATGCAAATACAAAGAAGAAAGCAGCAACAATACCATCTCTGCTGAGACAGTCTGGCTGTACAGTAAATCAAAGTCTCATTCTCACTGCAGTTAAAATGCAAATCACACCGGAGACGCCATTTGTACAGCAGCAGCACCACTGCAGTTCCCTGGGAGAACTGCAGTGTTACAGACACACTAATTGTCTGATGTGTGTATTGCTCTGGCAGTATTTTCATAATGCAGTGTCCTGCTTATGTGCATGTATTTTTACAGAGAGATTCCTTAGTTATTGCTGCCACTGCATAATTTCATAGTTTAACACTCTTCTTTAGGAGTGATTTAGGTGACTGTTTTGATCAAATGTCTTTACTGTTGTTGGGATTAGGGGAATATATGATAATGCTTCTTTGTGTGTGAACAGTGCAGATAATGGAAGGCATATCTGTGTGCACATTTCTTTGAACAAAAATAATCAGTATCTTAAGATTTCGGTATGTATGGTTTTTTCCCCCTGTTTTTTTTTTTTAATCCTAAATGCAACAGTAAGTCCTCTTCTCAACAGCCAAAAAAAGCCAAAACAAAAACACAGGGTGATTGTGTTACATAGGAACTCAAGATTCACTACATCCAAAAATAAGAAATGAACACCTCAACATCGATGCCTCCTCCTGTGCCTGCTAGAGACATCTCTCCCAAAGATTTCCTTTCTTTCCCCCACTTCACTTAATTCAACATCAGCTTGCCACCACAGGGATTTGGCTCATGTAGCTCCCATGGTTGCTAAGCAACAGTGACAAGAAGCCTGCCTTTTTGATTATGTGTGTGTATGTGTGTGTGTGTGTGTGTGTGTGTGTGTGTGTGTGTGTAGGCTATGTGTGCGTATGCTGATTTTGTGTTTTACAGCAGATCCAGTCCAAACAATGGCTCATTCAACCAGCTGTAACAATTTCTATCACTATCAAAATCTGTGTCAAATACAAACAGTGTTTTTCTTTCAGTTTATTTTTTTAACCTTTATCAGAGTGACCTAAAAAGATTTCATTGACACTCCCTCCAAACACCTTTGTTCTTTAAAATTGATTGCAGTGTAAATA
Source organism: Sander lucioperca (assembly GCF_008315115.2). Taxonomy (NCBI): domain Eukaryota; kingdom Metazoa; phylum Chordata; class Actinopteri; order Perciformes; family Percidae; genus Sander; species Sander lucioperca. The sequence goes on along the minus strand of NC_050173.1, from coordinate 26,475,243 downwards.
TACATTTTAAACAGGCTGCTGAAAAAATGCACATAAAAGATCCAGCACCAAAAAAGTAATCTTTAAAATATATATAGCCTATATTTGATTGAGATCAGTCCCAGAAATGCATTTTTAGCTCAGTGCTAAAACCCATTAACTGCAAACATCAGTCCAATTAATTATTTATCTTATTACTTTTTTTTTGCTTTTGGCCTGCAATTCTCAAGATTTTTATGTATTAATAAAAAAATGTAATTCCTCAATTTACTTAGGAGGAGTCCAAAGGATACAGTCTGATCAATGTAGTGAATTTTAACTTTTGTTTGTTTGTTGTGCTTTTTTTTCAGCCCTGAATGCATTGTTTTAAGGTTCTAGGGTTGACTGTGTCAGTCAGTCGGTCACCACCTTGGTCCAGACTGAAATGTCTCAACAGCTGTTGGATGATTGGATGGATTGCCATGCAATTTTGTACAGACATCCATGTCTCCCACTGAATAAATTGCAATAAATTGGTAGCAAAGATGCAGAAATAGAAAGCGAGATGTATCTCCACATTTCTTTGTAATTTCATAATCAAAAGGGTTCAGTAACTATCTAACTATAATGAGTTTGCAGTGTCCTTCAGAGATAGCAAACAAAGCTCTGGCTGTATAACCAGCCTGAATGTGATGTTTGTAAGCCCCTATCTGGGATCCCTTTGCCTCTGCAGGAAAATACATTGAGCCACGTTGCTGCTTTTGAGAGAGGAAATACTAAGGCAAGAAGTAATGCAGTTTAAACACTGCAACAAGCTTTACCGGATCCTATCCCAGATGCTTTTAAAGGGGTGTCCAGTTGACTATAGAGGATGAAGTACCGACTATTTCCCTTACTGATATCTGCTATTGTGAAACCTCTCCTAAATGTAACCTTGATGCTTTAGAGCTTAACAATTTAGCATCATTCTTTTTAGAAGTAAAATCATTACAAAAACAGCTTGATTCATACATTAATTGAATGTTATGGACACATTCATTTGGCTTTTATGCTCACCACAGCACTGAGACAGCACTTAAGCTATAAAAAAATGAAAATAGGATGAGACCATTTCTCATTTTTAGTGCTTTTAGACTCAAGAATGGCTTTGATATTCTCTAAAAAAAAACACACACACACACACACACACCTGTGGCTGTAAACCCTTTGAAGTTCAGTTTGTAAATCTTTAACCTGGAAATATGGTCTCAATCTCTTCAGGATACATTAATCCTGCTCCTTCTTACTTGGGTTCACTAAATTGTTATTGATTTTATCATTAATCATTGATCCTTCTCTAAAGACTGATTAAACCAATCTGGTGGGTGCAGCCTTCAGGCTTGCAGCTGCATCCTTCATTCCTTGCCTACAGCTCTTGAGGGAACTATTGGGCAGCAGTGACATTTAACTGTAACTGTGATTGAATTGCACTCTGCCCCCTTGTGGATGTTAGTCTGTAGCCAGGGAGGGTGAGGTGGTTTGATGTCCAACTAACAACAAATGGTGAGTCACTGCAGAGTAATTTTCCCTAAACCATGTTCACAAGTTGATTAATGTTTGCAGATCTTGTCAAACCTGCACAAAGACACATTTCATAGTTTCCTAGATGTGGATCAGTCTGATTCGGCTAAAAAATGTACTGCAAATCAATCGAATTTATGAAGTTAGCATACAAATCCTGCTGGTATTTCATGAATACATCTGTATTCAACCTGCACAAAATGAAAACCATTCATCACCCTGCACTGTTTGACTTCTTCCACTCAGTCACAGCCGAGCCAGCGAAAAGCAGTGAAATTAAAGCACGTCAAAGTATTAATCTTTTCAAATGGCTTTTTTAATAGCAGTTGAGGTGGCTGGCGAGGCTACATTAGCACTACTGATGAGGAGGGCTGAGAGATGAGCTCTTCAGGTTGAATAGACTATCACCATCTCAGTGGTCTCTGGACTAAATGTGCTAAAATGAGATAAAATGGCTGCTTGACTCAACATGGCGTGGGTGTGTTTCACTGAACTCTAGATAAGCATGTCCTTTTTTACAGGAGGCTAAACAACATGGTGAGCTTGTTTTCCCATATGTTTTATCTTAATTCATCTACTGCAGTGTCACTGTAGCTGTACCCACGTGAACTCTTATTCCCGAATAAAACAGCTGAAGAGGTTTCTCAAAATGAAACTGAAAGTTATATTCTATGGGGGAGGGATGATTGAGAAACTGCTTCTCCATGATATAAAAACCCACTAATTAAAATGAAAATCATATGTAAACACCATGACTGATTTATTCCAATTATAAGGCAGAGTAACATAAGCAGCTTTATCCAGACACTGACTGCCAAATTCAAAATGTAGGATCTCTAATCCACCCAGCACCAGTAAAATAATATGCTGTTGAAACCTTGTGTAGTATCAGTATTAAGTATCTTTCATTTTGAGCATTTTCATGCACGAAAGATATTATTTCCCTAACAATTGGACTCCTATCGGACGGCAAAGCAGAAACAGTACCATTCATGTTATTTTAAAACTCTGCACTGAAACAAAAAATGGTTTGCAGCTTTTAAACCAACATGACCCACTTGCACTTGTCAATAGCCTACCTATATTCATTAATGTAACACTAATGTACAAATAAAGAGTCTATTTACTACAAAAGGAAAAAGAAATTAATATTCAACATTTTGACCAACAAATCTTAACTCAAGATCCACTTATTAGCTTTTTATGTAGCTTTCCAGGTTTATCTGACAATAAACGCAATAAAACACATGTCAGTATCAGCGAAGCCTTTGAAAGGTGGAGAGACAATGTTGCTAATAGTTTAGCTTTTTGTCTTCTGCCTTTTTTGAGTGGGTCCCCCACAAGGATGCACATATATGCAATATACATGCCTGCCAGTAGTTTCACACTAATCCACTTATCTACAGGTGGCAGTGATGCACCAAGAAAAACAGAAATGCACCAGTAAACGCAATGAAAAGGAGGGCTGCTACTATGTCCACACAGAATTCAACAATCCAGGTTAAAAAGGTTTTAAAGATTTTGTTTTGCAAATGTTTTCTGAGGAAGTAAACACATTCAATATGTTTGTTTGACCTCAAGGATACACATAATACACAACACACAGTGTTACCTGTATCATAAGCAAACAAGCAAACAACTCAATCAGCAGTTTTAAGTCAAATGTGGCTAAATTCCACAGAAGGTCCACAGAAATACTTTACATCAATTTCCCCAGATAAAACAGCACAGACAGAAATCTCTCATGCCCCAAAGTGATCTAACTTGGGCAGAAATATGTGTGTTTATTAAGGACCCCCATCATTCACAGTAAGAGGATGATTGAGAAAATTAGGTTTTCAGGGCTTTTGAAGACGGGAGTGCAAGGACTGTTAAAGATCACAACATTTAAAAGAAGAAAAAACAGCTCAATAAAATTAAGACGAGATTTAAAAAATAAAAGTGATCAAGCCACCCTCAGCTCCTCAGGCAGTAATTTCAAAGTCTAGACACCCTAATGGCATCTAGCATTGGCTACTAGCAGCAATAATGTACAACGACCCATATTGTAAAAGCTGTTGTGATGGCCTTATAATAAAAGACAGTCTAAAGGAGAGTTAGGATCACTTTGGATCAATATGACTTGGAACCAGAGCCATTTTTACAACAGTCTCAGGATGTCACTAAATTTTAGTTTGACATATTAGACTTTCTCAGATGGAGTTTATCTAATAATCAGCATAACATGAACATGAACAGGTGATATGCTGTGTGTGTGTGTGTGTGTGTGTGTGTGTGTGTGTGTGTGTGTGTGTGCGCGTGCATGTGTGCGTGTGTAGCTCTTACCTCAGCGGCCAAAATGTAGCACTCAAACAGAGTAGTGCTGTCAACGCAATAAGCTGACGTGTCACATCTCCAGGGAGCTGCTTCATCACCTGTGACACAAAAAAACTGGCCCAGGCATCTCTGTGGACACGTTGCTGAATTGTGTCACTGTGACATATTATATGGTCTGGTCCTCTTCTGCTCTGGGCGGACGCCCAGTGAACACCTGCACTCCCACTTTAGCTGTAACACAGTAAGCAGTCAAGTAATATGCGCATACGTCATGCATTCATGTGTCTGGATGATGATGTCACACTACATTATTACTTTACTGTACATGGTGAATAATAATAAAGACGTCACAATGAAAAAAAAGTTCTAGTATGTTACTAAAATTGGAGAACAAAGTTTTCAGAACAAATGAAGATCCTGCAGAATCTTAATTTAAGTCGGCCTACTTGCATACATTTGTAGCCTATTTGTAAACACATTTAGGCTTCATATCCTCTTACTATCACTATCTCATTGGTTTATTGTCTATTCTGTACATTTGTTTATCATTATATAGAGCCTAGGCCTGTCTATAGCCTACACACTTTTGCTACTCTGTCCTATTTGGAAAGATGCTAAAATGCATCATATCATACTGGTACTATGTGTAATGACTTTTTATTAACTCAAAGTTACGTATAATGTCATATAAATTAGGTTTATTGACCATGAATAAAAAAAAGCATTGAATAATGCAACAAAAACGTCGGAAAAAGTCGACGGGAAGACAACACAAGGGTAAAGAACACATAGATACACAAAGCACTGCTGAGGCTGATGGGAATGTTGTTCATTTTGTGGGTGTTTGGTCACTAAATAAAAGTCAGGGGGATGAACAAAGTGATTAGGATTCATAGTCTGAGAACCATTAATGTCTGTGTTAAATTTTACGGCAATCCATCAAATAGTTGTTGAGATATTTTAGTCTAAATGAAAAGGGCAGACGGTGTGTTGAATAGGTGTAGCCTATTGTCTTCAGCAGTCACACACTATAATCATTATTTATGTTTTTAAAAGAGGCAATATACCTAGCTGTATTATCATAAAATGTAACTAATGCAGAAGCTGTTTTAGCCTCACAGTCAGTTGTCATCTTATCCCAAGAGGGAGAAATGTTTGTTTGTTTGATTAAAGTACATGAAGTCAGGCCATTAAAAGTCTTCTGTTAAAGCTTTGGTGAAAACAGTGTAAACTGTGATGAATAATTCAAAGACAACGATCATTTTACTTGAGATTAGCTTGGTTAGGTTGCCATGGCAGAGATGCATGTATTATTTACTGGCAGTGTGTTGGACTGTAAGGCAGCTTACAGGCTCTCAGTCGTTTTTAGATCTGTTCAAATGGCGAGGATTAAACGTGGTAGTAATCCATGAGGGACAAACTGGTTTGTCTGAGCTCAGTGTCTACGTCCGAATGACAAGCGAGGAGCTACACTGCAATGTTGTGGACCATGTAATGTGGCAGGGGGTTCGCAATGGAGGGGACAACGCTGATGGCTGGACAAGAGAAGCCACAGAAGCGGGTGAGGTTCCGTGTGGCTTCGGGGAACAGCGGCCGGGTGCTGAAGGAGATTTACAAGGATGAGGGGCCTTCAGACTCCCTGGATTCAGACTGCACCAGCAGTTCAGATGCAGAACGGGCCAGCACCCCCTCTACAAGTGGAGATGGACACCCGTATGGATACCTGGGCTCCGAGCTGGACGACAGCGAGTATGAGCCTGATGATCTGCTCATGTACGCGGGGGCCACCAAGGACTGGATGTTCACCACCAAGAGGGTCAACATACTCAGTAAAAATGGCACTGTGAGAGGGGTCAAGCACAAAGTCAGCGCAGGTCAGACGCTGTTTGAAAACCTTCCCAATTCCAACAGTGTAAGTGAATCTGTCAGGTTTCATTCTTATTGTTTAATACAATCTATGTATTACACCAGTTCCCATCATTGTTGCCTACGTCCTCAGGTCTAGTTACAGGTAGGAGCATGTAGGTGTGTGACTGGGATAAAAGCTCACAATAGAGGACAAGGTCACAGAGCAATTAAAGATTAATGATGCATTTCGTTAAGTGTTTCAAGAGAACCTAATCAGGTTAATGAATTCTCTGCACTTTCTAGTATCCCAGCAGTAAGACGTGTTTATTATTCTGAGGTAACTCTTTGGCTTGTGTGCTGGTGCAAAGGTGATGTAGAGGGTCATATCAAAGAGGCCAGTTCTCGGCAAAGTGGTATTAGGTGAACAAACAGCGTCATTGTAGACTCGATAAAGCTGCTCATCATGATTATCTTTATTTTAGGTTCAAGTTTAAATGCTTATCACAGTCTGATCTTCTGGTTCTGGTGTTTTTGCATGTTTTATAAACGTTAAAATCACGTACACATTACATTATCGCCACTAATATTTTAAAGCATGCCATAACTTCTTACAACATTTTTGAATGTTGTTGACTCACTTGTTTGATGTGCGCCTACAATGAACATGTAGCTTTATTTATTTCAATAATATACATGTTAATGATGTGCAGACTTTGCAACTCCATCTATACTTTCACCTGCAATTAGTTTCCAAACTTTGTTGAAATTAATGAAAACCAAAGGCTGCCTGGAAGGGAGGATAAGCACATTTAAAAGTATAAAAAAACTCTATATTATACTTTTGGAAATTCTTGAAATAATACCTAACTGATGTTGGGGATTTCCTCCTCTGTGTCCCCCCTTTTGGGACAATGTGTCTGACTCCAAATAAAAGACCTATATATCCCTGCGCATTCATTAAATTGGAATTACATTGATCCTAAGCAAGAGCCAAATAAGACGATAAGATAAAGTAGAATACATTCGTCAGTCAAGTATCAGAGTTTCAATACACAGATCTGTGGGATCACAACGCACGCAGAGACTAAGTTTCCATAACAACAGGCAAAAAGCCGGAGCCAGTCCACCTATCTCTAGACTGTCAGACCATGTGAGCCCCGTTCTATACTTCCCCTCATCTCTTATACTTTCTTTCTTGGGCCCCATCTTTTCTCCAGCACAGGGAGTGTTATCTTCACACAACACACGCCAGGGTTAGGCCACTGTGCTTGGCTCGTCTTCATTTGCTTTCACGCGAATCGGTACATTCTGCTCCTGTTTCACTTGTTTTTATTACTCAATGTACTTTGCTCGAGGCCACTGTGACCCTAACTATCTTATAGTTATGGCTTAAGCTAAATAAGCATACACCAAAACACACTTGGTCTCTTATGGAAACCTTTTACATTCTTATTATATTTATCTGCAAATAGTAAGAACATTATTCTACAATGACCGCAAGGCCCTACAGAGAGTAGATTGTTTGGCTGAACATGCAACAGGAGGTGCCCTACCCTGCCTAAAGGATATTTACACCGGGAAAAGAAAAAGGCTAGGGAAATCATTAAAGATCCAAACCAGCCGGATAACAGCCTCATGTCCATGTTGAGGTCGGGTAGAACCAAGCCAGCACTGAGAGGCTCAGGAGGAGCTTCTGCCCTCAGGCCATAGGATCCTAAATGAGGGCACTGCCTAAGACTCAAACACAAGGACTGGGAGGGGATTAGTTACCATATTTAGGATATCATTTGGTTGAATCCTTACTTCACCTTGAAAAAGTGTACATCATTTGAAAGCCTCACCATTCTAACAGCGCAAAGCATTTTAAGATCCCAGTACGACTGAGACAACAGCTGCTTAATTTGTAACAGGACTGCATAAAGAACAGAAAACATTTTACTCTAAAAATATGTACTAGTTTTGTGTCTAAGACGTTTGGTTCAGTATTGTTTTCAGCATTTCTGACTTTTTGATAGTAACGTTTAAAGTTCCCTTTAAGAAGAGCTTAGGATCAGGACTGTACACAAAACGGTTTACTAACATCAGCCATTTTAGTTTGAGCTTGTAATTTTTTAGCTTGTGAACAAAAAGGGAGCTCTATAAATCAGTTATGTAAGCCATTACAACATTTGGGTTCCATGAGGTGAAACAATTCTTTTGGCTGATGTTTGTCCTATATTTGGTGTTAAAAATGTTGTTGTTGTTGTTGTTGTTTATTAAGCATTACCAGAGCCATTAGCTACATCTCATTAGAAAAGTGGTACCAAACATAAGACATGTTCCTATAAGTGAACACAAGAGTGGAATATGTCAAAATTCTACTATTAGTATTGATACAATTAGTAATGCACTTTCCTCTGAGAGGTTTTTTTAGAGGCTGATCTCTGAAGTACATATACTAAGATTTTACATCAAAATCCTGCTGCTGGGAGGCATGGTTTATTCTCTGCATAGTTAAACAAATACAAAAAAAACGTAATCATGTAACTACACTTAGGATTTCTTTTTCTCCCTCTTAGATGGAGTTATCTCTTGAATTTGGGCGGATAGTGATCTACACTACGAGTTTCCGTGTGGTGAGGACAACCTTTGAGCGCTGCGAGCTGGTCCGGAAGATCTTCCAGAACCACAGGGTGAAGTTTGTGGAGAGGAACATCGCCCTGGACATTGAGTACGGGAAGGAGTTGGAGGAGCGGTGCAAACGTGTGGGAGAACCTCCTTCATTACCAGTCGTGTTCATTGACGGACACTACCTTGGGGTCAGTTCTTCATCTTAGATTAGAATAGAATACACTTTGTGAATACAATTTGTCTTGGGCATAGTGCTACAATCTGTTGCAGCATCATAGCATCATATTCAGGGTTTACACTCCTTAAATATTTAAATTCAATGTCTGACATTAAAAAAGAAGAAAAAAACAAGGAAGAACCTTTCACTCCAATGTACGAAAAACATTTCTTGCAGTGACGAGTAACGAAGATGCTAAGGGGACATGTAGTGGAGTAAAAGTATACATTTTATTGAGGAAATGTAGTGGAGTAGAAGTAAAAGTTTCCAGAAATATAAATAACAAAGTAAAGTACAGACAGGTGGAAATTCTACTTAAGTACAGTGACTAAGTATTTGTACCTTGTTACATTACAATACTGCACAACACAAACATGTAACAGAAAAAAACATTCTTAAATCGACATAAAATCAATATAAGATCAACATAAGACATCTTAGAACATGAAGGAAGGACACAGGACTGTACAGACAACATGACTTCTTAAAAAGTAACGGTAATCGTTAAAGTGCGAAGTCCAAAAAGTTCTGGTGTATTTATTGCATATCTTGCTCCTTTCTAACCTCTGATGCCAATATCTTGTACATGCACACACTGAGTTCATTAAATATCGAATTATGTTTTGCAGGGTGCTGAGAAAATTCTAGGCATGAATGAATCAGGAGAGCTTCAAGATCTTCTGACAAAAATAGAGGTTGGTTTTCAGCGTTTGCATTGGAAATCCCATTCTGAATAATTGATGGTGGTCAAACAGATGATTTTCCTGTGAATAAGGTTGAGTCAACCACTTGTTATGACACATGGTGTTTTATTACCCATGTGTTTCATGTGTAGCACATATCATATCAAAGCATGAGGTAATTATAAAGTCATAATAAATTAACGCTTTGTCGTTGCCCAAAGTCACTGAGATGAACTCAATGCAAACAGGATCAGTCATTTCCCCTCACCAGTTGTGTCATCAATAAAACATGAGCAAACTGCAATGTGAAAGATGCATGCACGTCAATAAATGACGATCAATAATGGAGGATGTGTTATTGATTCGGGCCTCCAACACAATTGTTCTAACACGCCGAAGCAGAGCATATCGCTCGGTGGTTGGCTACAAACTGAGATGGTGTAAACTATTTCTGTTTTTCACTGAGCTGCAGAAATGTCTGTCACACAAGCACTGGCCTTTTCTCAACAACAAGAGTCTTCATAAGTGAATACAAAGCCGTGTTGACAATGACATTTAAGTCATGCATTCCAGTCACTGCAGGCTATTAGTAAAAAGAGCATGCATCTCTGAAAGGTCATGCATACATTAATCAGTCCAGAACTGCCTGCAACATGGCTTTATTGTGTGTTTATATCTGCACAGTCTGATAGGAAGTTGTGATTAAAGCAATAGTTAGACATTTGGGAAATACACTTTCCTGATCTTATCTCTCAACAAAAAAAAAGCAAATAAGAGTATTTCCCAAAATGTCATACTATTTTTAAGTTTTAAGTTAGTTATTCGTACCAAATTCAGCTTATTTAAAATGTTGTATCTCTAAAAATGTGGACTTTGGGAATACAAAGAAACCCAGTCCTGTTTTGCTCAAGGAATGTAGATAATTTAGCTGTCAATATTAAATGTTGGATACCTTATCTGGAATGTAAATATGTATCTATCCATTTTTCTAGAGGGTACAGCAGCCCCAGACGTGCCAGACCTGTGGGGGCTTTGCCTTCATCCCGTGCCCAATGTGCCATGGCAGCAAGATGTCCGTGTTTCGCAACTGCTTCACGGATTCCTTCAAAGCCCTCAAGTGCACTTCCTGCAATGAGAACGGCCTGCAGCCCTGTGTGAGCTGCAGCCACTGAGGATGTTAAGTGCCTGACCCAACATCTTTACTTCTGTCTCTGGGACTTTAGTCAGGACGTTCAACTGGACTGTAGCACAGGCAGCAAAGTGAAACACAGCAGGAGTCTTCCATGGCCATTGTTAGTTAGAGAGAAAACACATTTGTAATAAAATCTGTGAATTTGTGGATCTGCTGTTTATGTTCATCTCTATGTAATACATCATAAGAATTCTTTATGATCCAAAGATCTCCCTTTAGCTTATTCAAAACTCATTGAAAGGTTTCTGTCTGTCTGTAAATACATGCGTCCACCAAGGAGCTGTGAACTAGTTTCACAGGTGGAAAACTTAAGCGTGTTATTTAATTAGTGAGGAGGCTCCGTCATTTAAAATGCTCTCATTGCTAATCCCATATCAGACAGAGTTTAGACACAGGACAGAGAGGGAAAGTTAAAGGGCTCAATCTGCAGCCAGTAGAGGGCATGGAACCTGACCTTTGTTCACACAAAACATCCTTCAAACCTCATATAAAACTTAATAAATGTAAGATTACTTTGTGCTAGGTGTACCTAATAAACTGGCAACTGAGGGTTTATAGACAAGTGTGAAGACAGATTTAAATTCAAGTAAATCAAGGGAATCAAACAGATTTAAACCTTTTTTAATAGTACATTATATATTTCTTAGTTCTACATTTGAGCTGAAACGATTAGTCGATTGAAAGAAAAATAATCAGCAACTATTTTGATAATCGATTAATCGTTTCTGTCCATTTTTAAGCCAAAATGCCCCCGTTTAAGCTTGTCAATTGTGAATATTTGCTGATTTTCTTTGTCTCTTCTTGGTGATAGTAAACTGAATATCTCCAACTGTTGTTTGGACAAAATGAAAACATTTTAGGATGTCACATTTGGCTTTAGGAATATGTAATTGTGAGAAATTGTGATTTATTTATTTTTTGATTGATTAATCGATAATGAAAATAATCGTTGGTTGCACTCTACAGCCACACATACAGTACAGTACAAACATATTCCCCAAACAATGCCCTATATGCAGTTTGTGCCTCTCACGTTTAAATCTGTGTTATCGTGCAGCAAACAGAATATTTTTTCATCCAGATGGTTAAAATAGTCGTAAACGATTCGGGGAAATACCTTCAGAACAGTCTTGTAAAGATAAAAATAAAATAAAAATTAAGAAAATGGAGATGATTAGCTCTGTGGGACTCCAATGCAATGGAAATACAGAAGCAGCACAATGCAATGTGACTGTTTCAATAATGTATTGGCTGCAAAGGGATTTAGGTTTGCATTGACTAATTCAACCCACTGAGAACTTAATGTGCTCCAGTTTTTTTAACATTAAAAAAGCAATGCATCTCAGTTTTTGACGACACGAGCGTGAACATTAAAAGACAAGTCAGTCTATTGCCAACAGTCCACACATGCAATAATCGCCGTTTAGTGTTTTTAACGGATGATGTCATTTGTTGGCCGCCATCCAAAGGGTCAGAGAAACGCAGCGCCCGAGCAGCTCAGCTCTCTATGCTGTCATAGCCCTGTACAATGCTGCTTGAACATGATTAGACAAGGCAGCACTGTAAAGAGGCTAAAAGCGTAGAGCAGTGTGATGGTGGTGATGGTGATGATCATCCGCCATGAAGACCTTTCCTGCCATCACCACCTGGGTTGTTGTAGATGCTCCTGCACCTGTGATTGAAACAGCAACCAAATCGATTATTAAAAAAGAAGACATAGGAAAACGCACACAAAAGCAACAACAAAAAAGGGGTTGATGAGGTTTTTCTGCCTGGGTAATTGGAGATGATTACATTGCTGAACAAAATCTCGTTTCTTTAATTCAATTCCGCAGCGAAGAGTAATGGGGTTTGGGATTTTGTAACCGCAGGCTTGTGGTGATGGAGGGGAGGTTGCATGAAAAATCTGAGACCCCAAATGTGCGGGTTTACTGCGCCCCCATCTGTGGGCTGCTGGAGACGAACATATTGGAGAAAGAGAGGGGGAAAAAAATCGGGATGCATCGAATATTACATACAAAACAGCTACATTTTCTTTAAATCCGCTCAATAATGAACCAATTAATGCTACTGAAAGTGACGGTGTGATGTGCAGAAGGATTGAAGATGTTTGGTGATCTCCGAACGTGACAGGCGCGTCTCGACGCATGTTTCCTTTCAAATAATGAGCCAAATCAGCCTGACGATCAGCTTCTTTTTTTTTTTGGTATCAACGTGCACAAGCGACCCTTTCTTTCTCTGTGGAGGGGAGACATGAAAGGAAACAAGATGGGCAGCGGCACTGGCACAACTGACTCGGGAATGGTATGACGAGACATGACACTGATATGCGCGCAACACCCAAAATGTTAAGACAACATTCAATGGTGTAAAAACCTGCAATGGAGTTTGTCCGCATTGTCTCCGCTCTCCGGGCTCGGCGAAAAATTATTTCAGTCGAGTAGTCTAGCGTGGCTCCAGCCGCGATGCTGTGCGTAATGTTTTGAACGGTCGGTCAATGCGCAGACTGGTTGAAAATGACTGTTTTTATTGACGTCAGCGTATAGGCTAGCACCCCCCCGCCCCCCCCACCCCCGCCCTCTCTCTCATCCCTACAACTGCACCATCTAATGGACTTGGGTTTACATTCCAGTCAACCATCTGAGCTTAAAACAAGAAAACAGGCCTCCAATCCGAAAAGCAAGGATTGAAAATGCACCTCTTTGCTGTTCCAGATGCGTTCAGAAGGTCTTGAATGCATCCACGGGTCGGTCACTGGGGTTACAATCCAGAGAACATCTTGAGAAGTGTTGTACTCTTATAATGCTAATCACAAACTACACGTGAAGCAGTGTTGAAATGAGATCAGACCACATGACAGAAAAAGGAAAGCAAAAATAATTTAATAAATTATTTCAAATTTATTCTCACTCCTTCAGCAGTGGCAGCCTCGTTACAGCCAACAGGGGAAAATATTACACTATTAACACTTTCAAAGATACATATCCATCCTCCCAACAGAGATGAAATTACTCGGGCCGCCTCCTGAAGCATAGTAACATGTTTAGCAGGCAGGTGTGTCCTGTGCTGCAGCTGACTGACTAAAGTAAAAGCAGAATGAAAAGCAAAAGCAGTCACTGTCTGTTTCACACCAAGTAGGAGATAATGTTGATACACTGCACTGTACAATGTGACATCTTGAATGATTAAAAACCAGTTTGAGATGATGATGATGATGATGGTCCAATCGTTTGGTACATTCTGTCATCATGGACCACTTATTTACACTGGAAATTTGCATCCATCCGGTATCTCATCTTTGGATCAGTACAGTCACCTGCTGATCAGCTGCCAAACCCCACAAGATAAAGTTACTAAGTTTGGAGAACATCAAAGTTTGGAGTGTGATGCTGAGAAATGAAGTGAAAGAGAGGGATGCCACTGCCTATAATTTAATTTCTTGGCTCGAAGGATGTTCACTCTTTCCATTTGTCCTTGTGTAAAGATCAACATGTCCAATACATGCTTAATTAATGCATTTGTTAGTCAGACTTTCAACTTGTCTTCTTAATATCGTGGGAATATATTGATTTTACGTGATGACACCGTTTTCTAATATTTAAGTTTTGCATAAGCTGATGCTCAATAAGCGCTGCTGTTTTCTTAGTTCACTCTTCAACTCTAGCATACAATCAAATGAAACGTCTTAACACCTTTTAAGTTCTTTTTCTTTTCTGTTTTACTCTGTAATAGCAATACAATCTATCCATCACAAACTGTCTTTATTAGAGAACCTGCAGGAGCATCGTGGCGTCTTCAGTTCCTCCGTTTTCACATAAAAGAAAAAAAAACAACTAATGTCTTGCAGTTAAATAAATCTTGTTTGAATATGTAGCTCTCAGGTTTCCTTTGTCCTAATGAAGGAAACACTATCACTGTGGTTCAAGCTTCTTCACATTACAGTACAAGTCTAGTAAATGATACTGGTCCTGATTTCATCCGAATCCAAACACATTCATGCAGGAATGTGAGGTCAAGCAAACAACCAGGAGACTAAACTGTCATAGATGTATGTGAACTGCAACGGAGATTCAAATTTCTCTTAAAATTCAAGGAGACTAATGACAGTTCTTAGTCTTAAGCCAGGAACACTCGCACTTGAATGTGAAACGTGGATCTCTGGCAGGTTGAATTCCCGGCTAACTGAAGTTCAACAAGCACAAAGAAAGCACGATCATTGCCCAAACACCGTCCTCGAGTATGGCTGTGGACTTTTCTACAGTAAGACTTGATGAGTTGTGCAGAGACAGATGTGGTCAGGATGAGAGGGGGGGGGAGGGGGGGGGCAGATAGCGGAGGCAAGCTTGGCCCCCCCTTTCACCTTTTCCTCTTCTTGTTACAGCACGATGACCCGTAAGGTATTATAGTATCTCCAAGTCTACATGACGGACCTCTGGGTTCCGTTGCTACGGAGGAAAAAAAACAGGGTTACATACAAATCTGTCTTTGCTGTGCAGATAAATTCCAATTAGTAAATATAGGAACAGCACCATGAAATGTTTAAAAAAAGGCGGTTTTAGGTATTTTCTAGACAACAATTTGAGCAAGTTTAATATTTGAGAACCTTGAGTTCTTTCTCCAAGCGGTCCACCTCGGCCCCCAGGGTGTCAATGATGTTCTCCCCGTGTTTCAGCATGAAGTTCTCCAGCTCCTCGGGAGTCTTCACCTGCTGAATTTCCTGCAGAGAGAGAAAAAAAAAAAAAGTCAGTCAGTAAAGATACAAGGTAAGCAATATAGATGCATGTTGGATACAGCAAAAGCCAAGGACACATCTGAGGACAAAAATATCACATTTTAAGAAAAAATTTAAAGAAAAAATGTTTGTCCACATTCCTGTTGCAAAAAAAATCAAGCTTGGTTTGGACCACTTCAACTGGACTGAAGCTCAATCAGGAGACAACATATTCAAATCCTCAACGTCTGCACGTTAGATAATCTGGAGAGTATCTATTGTGGCCTGCGTTACTGTATGTTGTAGATACTAGGGTTAGGTACCGAACCCTGTACTTTTACCGGTACCGACCGAATCACGTCGACACTAACAAGTATTGGTTCACGTAAAATCAATCGGTGCCAAATTTCGGTACCTGAGAGCACGTAAGCTTATCTGTCCTCTCTGCATGTTGACAGAGAGCGGAGCTCCGACACACATGCACGCACGCAGACGGAGAAAACTACGTCAGCTCTGCAGTTTTGTTGAAGTCACAGTGAGTCACGGCGATGCCGATAAAGTGGTTTCAAGTGTGGTTACAGTTTTTCTAAACTTCACGCAGACACCATTCACTGTGATATGATATTAATGGCGAGCCGAAAGCAGTCACTCTGCTGTTGACGTTACACTTCCTGTGAGACAAGCAGGCACAACAATAGTTTCTATGCCCTGGGGACTGACTGACTGACAGGCTGAGGTTGTAAGGCAAGGCAACTTTATTTCTACAGCACCTTTCAGCAACAAGGCAATTCAAAGTGCTTTACATGAAACATTAAAGAGCAATTAAAAACGGTCATGATGAAAATAAAACAGGCTTAAAAAGAATAATATACAAATACAAGAATAAAAGTTGAATAATTATTCAATTTAATAGGTTGTAGGGACGGGTTTGGGAGGAGAGAGGGAGGGGGTTTATTTTTATTTAATTTCTGTCAGTGTAAAATATTCTAAATAAATATCATAATGTTGTAAATTAAATAGGATAAATAGGTTTGGAATTATTTTTACAACTGAAATAATTCTTTTGTAATTACAGAGAGAAAGTACTGAAAAAAGTACCGTTGGGTACCGGGAACCGAATTTCAGGTACCGGTATCGGTACTGATATTGGTTCAGATGCGAAAGGTACCCAACCCTAGGAGATACCAATGCATAATCCTTACATCTGCTGAGGGTCATTTATGATTCATTTTAGAATAAGTATTATACTGTATACTATGGATAAAACCACAACAGTTTTTAAGGAATGCTTCTTCCTATGTGACATGAAGGCAGCAAGGAACCAACAGTTAGCAAAGTAAACAGAACATCACTGAAGTGACTTTTTGTTTAACCCAAAATGTCCCGATAATAATCGTTTTTTGTTATTAAAAGCGAATGTGTAAGCTGCAGTGTAAGGGGCTGTTGTGTGTCTTTTTTATTTATTTATTCTTTTAGAAATTTTATTCTTTATTTAGATTGTGACAGAGAGAGAAGGGATGACATGCAGCAATTATAGTCGGGAAAATGACAAGATTTTGTTCGCTCTTTCGCCACTCATTAACTGTGATGATGGCATAAACAAAGCGTAAAAACTGGAAGTATCCTTTAATGACTGAAAAACCTTTGTTTTGAATTGATCTGTGATTTGTTCAATGTGTCCCTAGCAGTTGTTAGCGACAGATGGATTCATAATGTAGTGTTCAAAAGACATGTTTATTGCCTACTATACACAACAGTAATAAAAAGTAGTGATCAAAAAATATTAAAGAAAAAGGAAACGAAGGGAGGGAAAAAAAAAACAACTTACATTGAGGATTTGGTCAATGTCTTGTTTTTCCAGATAAGACCGTGTCACCACTCGGCCATCAAAGTCAACTTCAGCCTTGAATCGCACTTTGCTCAGTCCCAGATCAGTGGCCTTCACATCGTGGATGGCCCTGATCATGATAAAAACAAAGCAGTTCTTTAGGTTAGGCAGGAAGAAAAACTATCATACTTAAAACTTAGTCAGAGAACAAAACATGTTACAGGATACTTTAGTGGATTTTCGCTAAAACAGGGTGTGTTTATAATGAGTATGACATAAAATGTAGTCTTGCATTGCCAGACCTATTTCCACAATGCTGCAGAGGAAGGTCTGGCCCTTCCACACAACATTCCTGGATAGGAGAAAAACATGCTTTGGTGTACTGGCATTTCTTTAAAGCAGAGATGTTCACAAGTCATTTTTTGGAAGTCCAAGTCAAGTCTCAAGTCTTTGAGGGGCAAGTTCAAGTCAAGTCTCAAGTCTTTTGCCATGAGTCCAAGTCAAGTCTCTGGCCATCTGATCTGTCCCTAACACTGTATTGTTCAATCTTATGAATTCAAAGCATGTCCTGTGGCTACCATCCATACAGTACAGTATCAAAATCAGTTGTAGGATAACTTTATGGGGTCTACTTAACACATCCCTCTAGCCCTTGGACCTGGTGAAATATTAACCTAAGTCTGTCACATCATATGGATACAACTATAAAGATACAATTTGCCTGTTCCCGGCATTAGCACAACACTTTGCGATGGTTAGCTTGTTACCTGTGACGATATGTGCTAAATGTAACGTCTCTTTCACTCAAAAAAATATCTAATGTCGAAGTGGAAATCAAGAGAATAGTGGCAGCGCCACACCAGTTACAGAACAACATGCATCTCAGCGTCAGTCCAAATTACACACAATAAGCAGTTTGAACTCACTGATGTAACGCCATTTATTTATTTTCTAAGTGTTAGTAGGCTCAGTGAAACTCAGTCCAGCGCGAGGGAGATCCGACTCAGAGGAGGAGAGGTTAGTGAGGCCAGCGTCTCCACGGTAGGTGACAGTGCGCACGGATCCGCTGCGCCACGCATGGATGAAATAGTAAATAGGACTACAGTAACAGAAATATGTGCAGAATCAAGACAGTCAAGACGGCCCAGTGTTTGGTGGACTGGGTACACCTTGTTCACTTAATATTTGAACTTATAGGAGGGCCCTCAGAAATGCCAGATCAGACTACTACTCAATACTAATAGAAGAAAATAAGAACAACCCAAGGTTTCTTTTCAGCACTGTAGCCAGGCTGACAAAGAGTCATAGCTCTGTTGAGCCATCTATTCCAATAGCTCTGAGCAGTGATGACTTCATGACCTTTTTTAATGATAAAATTATAACAATTAGAGAAAAAATTCATCACCTTCTGCCCACAGCTTCTAACGACTCACCATTGGGCGCAGGAGGGCTAGAGAGAACGATAAGACCTGATACTTATTTAGACGGCTTTTATCCTTTAGACCTCCAACAATTAATGTTAAGGGTCTCTTCAGCTAAGCCAACTACCTGTCTCTTAGACCCCATTCCAACGAGGCTACTTAAAGAAGCACTACCCGTGGTCAACACCACATTACTAGATACGATCAATATGTCCTTATTAACGGGTCACGTACCGCAGTCTTTTAAAGTAGCTGTGATAAAACCTATTTTGAAAAAACCCACCCTCGACCCTGAGGTCTTAGCCAACTATAGACCTATATCTAACCTCCCGTTTCTCTCCAAAATCCTTGAGAAGGTAGTCGCTAATCAATTGTGTGACTTTCTGCATAGAAATAGTCTATTTGAAGACTTTCAGTCAGGATTTAGAATGCATCATAGCACAGAGACGGCACTGGTGAAAATCACTAACGACCTTCTAACTGCTGCTGACAAAGGACTTGTCTCCATACTTGTCTTATTAGATGTTAGTGCTGCATTCGATACTATCGACCATATCATCCTGTTACAGAGACTGGAACATTTAGTTGGCATTAAAGGAATCGCACTAAGCTGGTTTAAGTCCTATTTTTCTGAGCGATCCCAATTTGTTAATATTAACGATAAACCATCCAAATACGCTAAAGTTAGCCATGGCGTTCCTCAAGGCTCAGTCAGTTTTCTGATGTTAAACTCAAACAAAACGGAAGTTATTGTGCTGGGACCCAAGCACCACCGAACTTCATTATCTAAAGATATAGCTACCCTAGATGGTATTGCCCTGGCCTCCAGCACTACTGTCAGAAATCTAGGAGTCATTTTTGACCAGGATCTATCCTTTAACGCCCACTTAAAACAAACCTCAAGAACAGCCCTTTTCCATCTTCGTAACATTGCCAAAATCAGGAACATCCTCTCGCAAAACGATGCTGAAAAACTAGTCCATGCATTTGTTACTTCCCGGCTGGACTACTGTAATTCTTTACCATCAGGCTGCTCAAATAAGTCCCTCAAGACCCTCCAGCTGATCCAGAATGCTGCAGCGCGTGTTCTGACAAGAACTAACAAAAGAGATCACATTTCTCCTGTATTAGCTTCTCTGCATTGGCTTCCTGTAAAATCCAGGATTGAATTTAAAATCCTTCTCCTGACCTACAAAGCACTAAATGGTCAAGCACCATCATACATAGAAGAGCTCTTAGTACCTTATTGTCCCACTAGAGCACTGCGCTCCCAGAACTCAGAGCTACTTGTGGTTCCTAGAGTCTCTAAAAGTAGAATGGGAGCCAGAGCCTTCAGCTACCAGGCTCCTCTCCTGTGGAACCAGCTCCCAACTTGGGTTCGGGGGGCTGACACCGTCGCCACATTTAAGAATAAACTGAAAACTATCATCTTTGATAAAGCTTATAGTTAGGGAGTGAGGAGTTGCAGCATAGTAGAGTAGAGGGAGGCAGGAAGTACAAGTCCGTTCCGGCAGGGGAGAGTACGAGCCCAGTCCAGGGCCCCTCTCTTTAGCCTGCCTCTCTTAGTTATACTATTATAACTCTAGACTGCTGTCGGAAGCTCCTTCCAAGGACACAATGAGCTGCTCCCTCTTCTCTCTTTTCACTTGTCTCCTTTTGTGTGCATCTTAGTCCCAGAAATGCCTGTTACTAACCTAGCTCTGGGGAGTTTTCTCCCCAGAGTCCCTTTGCTTCTTCTTCACCCAGAACATCGCCTTGGAATTGGGTGGCACCTACACCGGGGTCCTGGGTGCAGCTGACGCTATGGACTTACTACACCCTGCTACGCTCTGCGATTCCCCGCAGTGTCCGACTGCGTCCTGCTGCGTCCAACCGCGTCCACCCAGGCTGCTGTGCCACACTACACCCCGTAACGCCCTGCTGTGCCCTAC
Source organism: Sander lucioperca (assembly GCF_008315115.2). Classification (NCBI taxonomy): domain Eukaryota; kingdom Metazoa; phylum Chordata; class Actinopteri; order Perciformes; family Percidae; genus Sander; species Sander lucioperca. Next base: position 26,454,968 of record NC_050173.1, on the reverse strand, counting down.
TATGACATGAACTACTACGACTACCATTGTGATCACTGTTTCACTATCTTTATTATGACTATTATTGCCACCATTCACCACTCCCCCAACTGGTGCCGTCAGACACCGCCTACCAAGAGTCTGGGTCTGTCCGAGGTTTCTTCCTAACAAAAAAGGGAGTTTTTCCTTGCCACTGTCGCAATAGCTACTGCTAATGCTTGCTCTTGAGGCAACCACTGTAATAGTTGGGGCTTCGTAAACTACAGAGTTTGGTCTAGACCTACTCTATCTGTAAAGTGTCTCGAGATAACTCTTGTTATGATTTGATACTATAAATGAAATTGAAATTGAATTGAATTGAATTAATAGTCTACAAATCATCCACGGGATCAATTATGCATCACATGAGTTCCCCCCCCCGACACAGCGTTTGTTCCTGGGGAGATGGATCCGTGCGTCCCGCCTCCTGTGCGCCATGGATGTCTGAGCCTCAGCAACTACTAACTATAAATATACCATATGCCTGTTCCCAGCATTAGCACAACACTTTGCGATGGTTAGCTTGTTACCTGTGACGATATATGCTAAGTCTCTTTCACATTAGCAAGTGACTGACCTATCTGGGTGCGTTTTGAGATGCCTGATGAAGTTCGACGTAGTTGATCCGGCATCATTTATCTTGGTGTCACACACCTTGCATGTAGCTGTTCGCTTACTGATTCTCAGACTCTAGTCCCCATCTCTGCTTTAAACCAATCACAATAGTCTTGGGTGGCGCTAAGCGCCGGACAGAGCAAATGTGCTTCTGCAAAATAACCTTGGGAAGGGAAACGGGCACATTTAAAAGTTGTTTTAATCAAGCAACAGAAAACACAGATTCGACAAATTAGGGATGTCATGAGAACTGATACTTCGGTACCAACTCTGTACCAAAATTCTGAAAACATGCCGGTACTCATTTTTCCAGGTACCAGGGGATGCAATCCTTCCGGACCTGACGGGGGCAGTATATACGCCTAACGTTAAAAATGTTCTGGACTGCCGTTAAATGCTGAAGAACAACACCGACCAGCACGGAAAAACAGCGAATAGCCCCTCACCTCCCTGTTCTCTTAATACATCCATGATAGCCCCTCATCTCCATGTACGGCTTGACCGCGTTCAGCTTCTGGCTTTACCGTACATCTACGGCAGCGGCTTTCACGACTTAATTTGGAACTCCCAAACCGCAATTGAGTCTATTTCTCTCTGCCGTTGTCTATCGCAACCTAACGTGTGCTCTGATAGCGCTTGTTTTAACGGACCTCTGTAACATCAGCCCAGTTCTTTGTGTAAAACAACAACGGCAGAGAGAAACAGACGTAACTAAACATGCTTGCTGTCTGGGAGTTCCGGGTGAACTCATGAAAGACGGTACCGTACGCTGGCTGTGTGGTGATGCCAGGCTTCAAAGCAACGGGCTGTGGGGTCCAGAAGACTGACGTTTTTGTTTTTGTAAATCACGCTCTCCTTGCCCCCCCCACTCCACACCATAACAGAAAATTGAAACTAAAAGAAAACACTGAAAGAAGAGAGACATGATGCTCATTTGCTGACCTTACTGCAGGGTCGTTCTCCAGGAACTCGGTAAGCTTCTGTACACGTTCAGCCTGTATGGAGCGACCCAGCAGAGCCTCTGTGTTAGTGTAGATGAGGAAGGCTGAGACGGCGCCCAGCAACGTGCCCACGCAGATAGAACCCATACTGTCATAGAGGGGGTTACCTGGGGGTGACGCAGGCGGAGAGGGACAGAGAAAAAGAAATTGAAAGAAAGAGAATCAGTACAACTTTAGAAATAGACAGTGGAGACCTAAGTACAAAAACATGAGAGAAGGATTATCCTGGTAGTACTTTATCAATTGAAGAATAATAAGTCATAGTACTGGTTGAGAAGATTAAAACAAGCAATAAAACATGAGCTCATTAACTGCATGACTAAGGGCAATAGAATAGATTGAAACGGATCGACTCCAATAATCCAACAATGTCTCCGTGTCTCTTTGTTTACCTGTAAGTGAGGTGAGGCCCATGCAGCCAGAAGCCATGATGACTCCTAATACAGCAGCAGCATCCTCCAGCAGCACTACGTTAGTACTGGGGTCTCGACTCTGCATTACTGCGCACATAAAAACAACGCGAGACCACACTTATACCTGAATCTTCAAGCGATATACCCACATTACACCAAGGCTGGATTTGTCAACATAACATTTACATTTGTTGTCAGATGTGTGTCTTTGGTAGAATTATGGTTGATGAATGATCTGATTTACTTCTTTCCTTCACAATATGAAAATCAACTCGGACTGAATGACGCCGTCTGCGTACTATGACAGGAAACACCTGCTTTCATTCACTCCAGACGGCAGGTGTGTTTGGTCGTCCAGGGACCCTTTCTCTCTCTCTCTCCCGGCTGTCGGTGCCCCGACTTCGCACGCTTGGATCTGAATATCCGTCCTCCAGGGATTCAGCCTCTCCTCTTGTCTCTCCCTCTTCCTCTGTGTGCTTGTTTCATTCTCCTTATCTGTGTGAATGATGCGCTTCAGTTTTGCGTCTTGTGTGTTTGTGTCGCTTGTCGGCTTTCTAGGTTACATGGTGGTGAAGAGGTCTTGTGGCTCAGGTTCTGTTTGGTGACACCTGGAAGCTGCTTAACATCCTCCTGGATCCATTTTCTTCCCATACGTTGCCACTCTATGTATACTTTTCTCATCCCGGCTGTCTATACTGTAATTTTATTGTGTTTATTGTATTCCGTACATACGACATCTATTGTATGTTTGTCCGCCCAGAGACATTGTTCCCCAGTTGTTGTTCCTGAAGTTTCTTCCACTTCTTTCCCCGTTAAGAGTTTTTTTGGGGAGTTTTTCCCTTATCCTCAGGTCTGCTCAGATCATCACACATCCTTAAGGCATTCTTCTGTATATTGTTATAGAGATCTTACACGGTCATATGTGATTTCAGCTAATTCAATTCAATCACAATTCAATCCCCTCCTCTATATCTCAGGACAGGTTACCTGCAGTTTTAGGTAGATAAGGGCAAACTAAACTGCTGCCTGATCAATATAGATTCATTGTAATGCAAGGTGTAAATGGCATTCAAAGCATCATCAGTTAATACGAAAAATATTTCCGTTGTACATACCATATTCGTAAAAAGACAGTCCATGAAGTTGGGCGCTCCTCTTTATCTCATTTATGGCTACTAGTAATGTGGCTGAGAAAGGCAAACAGAAAGAGATGTTTCAGTACAAAATGATACTTTATGTCCAAATGTCATCAAAGATCAAAAAACTTCATTTCAATAAACTACCTCCTTCAGACACCAGAGAGCCTGCCAAAATACAGTAAGCCTGTAACACAGAGAAGTGACGTGTTGGGTTATTATTATCCTTGATATATCCTGTATTACAGACACGAGTCAACACAGACACTCACCCATAACAAAGATTCAATGGGCTGTGGGTGCAGCAATCCCATGATGCCATGGTACCAGGAGAGGCCTGCTCCCATCATAAAAATGCCCACCCCGCTGATGAGGGAGGCAATGTAGCGCATGTTGGAGAAGCCATACCTGGAAAAGAGGTAGGGTCTCTATTACAGCTGAGAGTATCATTTGAACAAAACCAGGACTGGTTCTCTTACCGATTAACAACGTTATTTTCAACAACTCCATTATTTGCATTGTATAGGATACACATACCTACGCTCTGCAAAAACACTGTTTGCAAAAGGATTAAATGGTACTTCTGCAAAATTCTAAATGTGTTAACTTCAACCTATACTTCTACTCTTTGGTGTTATAATGACCTATTTTCTTTTGGCGACAGCTCACGTTCCCCTCATCATCATTTTTTTTTTTTTTTTTTTTTTAACAGTACAATAAGGTGTGGTGCTTACGGGTGCCCAGCATCAGGGTTGCGGACAGATTGGCTGATTCCCAGGGCGAGCAGAGCCTGGTTGCAGGTGTCGGCCAGAGAGTGGATGGCCTCGGAGAACATGCTAGCTGATCCAGTGTAGACCCAAGCCAGCAGCTTGAAGATGAAATTCAGCCCATTGCTGAGGACGAGGAAAAATAAGTAGATGAAGCACTCAAAGGGCATTGAAAACATTTATCATCTACAACATAATTGAATGGTTAACAGTAGTTCTGCTTGGGTGGGCTACAGATTTAATAAGCAGCGTGTACTGGACAGAAAAACAGTTAGCTATGTGATAATGTGGCTGTTGAGTCTAGACAAACAAATTTGGCTGGAGGCCAAAGTTAATAACACACGATACGATTGCTCCCATTTGCTATTACTCAACTACTTTTGTTTATTGCAAAGTATTTCAGCTTTTCTGTTTTCATGCCCCAGAAACACAGAATTTACACCCAGACTGGACCTCCCCTCGACTCAGTACTTAACCAATTGAGTCCTGTGAGTCCTTGTGCATACTAAGTGAAGGAAACATTTTGATGTTCATGTGACTGCACATGTCCTGTAATGCAATCATCCTAATCCAATAGGCCACATGATCTCACGTGAGTTAAAGCCCATGCAGTTTCCAATATAGATTTTCACATCTTTGACATTTTTTTTTTTTGTGTGTGTCAAAACTCTACAGTGCAGGGGGTTTTTTTCTTCTTTTTTTAAGAATAAAAGATAAAGTGAAAGTAGGTCTACTGTCTCCTAAACGTTACACTCTGATACTCACCCGATATACTGTAGTAACCCTGCCGAGAACAGACTCGTGGTTCCTCTCTAATCCAATGCCTCCCACTGTGTGTGCTACAGCTCAGCAAAGTCACTGAGTACAGAAAGACTTTACAGCGAAACCAAGCAGTCAGAAACAAGGGCGAGAGTTTTAAAACTTACATGCAAATAGCGACCATGACCACCTTCCCCGGCCCTTGTAGGAAAGTTGTCCTCTGGCCTGATCGAGGCTTTGTGGAACAAAGAAAAACAACTACAGTGAAATTTAGCAACTGGCCATTGATTTAATATACACATGATTGGGAATGTCCAGCTATGTCGTCATAACATACTTTTACAGTTAATGTTATCTCATGAAAAATACTGTGAGAATACAAGGAGGAAAAACAAGCCGGCAGAGTATAGAATACACCATGCCACACCAGAGCAGTGTAGTACAGTACAGTATAGTCATCAAAATAACACCACTGGACTTTATAAATGACAACAGATAATGACATTAATATACACGTAGACGCAGTGACCTCTGTAACAGAGAAAAATGTCACACAAATACATCACTTATGTCAACTCTCTCTCTTTCACACATAAAACATTTTAAGAATTAACCATATTATCAAACAAAATGGCAGGACAAAAGTAAAAGAGCTCACCTTAGTGTTTCCCCAAAAGTCTTTGTATTCCTTTAACAACTGTTGATTCCTAAAAATACCTGGAGGTCAACAAATAAGAGATACAAATAAAAACAATATGTCCAACGGACAAAATAATCAATTAACAGCTGTTGAACAATCAGGTTAGTTACACAAATATTCACAAAAGGTCTGTATTGAGCATTTAAGGAATGGTTTGACCCCCAAGATAGTTACCACTCTCACTTTTGTCCGTTAAATATAATCCTACAGACAACAGCTGGTTAGCTTAGCTTAGCATAAAGAATAGAAACAGAGAGAGACAGCTAGCCTGGCTCCGTCCAAAAGTAACAAAATCTGCCTACCAGCATCTCTAAAGCTCAGTAATTATCATGCAATATCTCGATTATTCGTACAAAAACCAAAGTGTAAAAAAGTTTTACGAAAGGTTATGTGTCAGACTATTTCACGAGCAGGGACACCCTGGAGCTTGTCACCTTGTAACTGGCCAGAGGTAAGAAATAGTACACTGAAAAATCATTGTTTTTATTAGACTTGGGTTTTCGAATGGAAACGAGATATTACATGTTGAACTTTTGCTTTAAGACAAAAATCCTAAGCATCATTACATGTTCACGAAGGGAAAAATTAAAAATAAACCTACTTTCTTGAAACTCTCTCTCCACTTCCTTCCTGAGATTTCTCTCTCGGGCTAGAGCTTCATGGCTTCCCCATACCTCTAGTGCTCTAATAGTCACAGAAAGAAAGAAAAAATGAATCACAAAATGAAGAGACACATGAATGAAAATTGGTGGTTTGAGCAATCATTTGTTGGAGTACACATAGTGTTTATATTCTTTATATCTCTTGAGGTGTAAAGAAAAAAGGTGTTAGAACTAACTTGGCCTCCACATCTGACCGCAAAAAGACCGTGAAAGCCTCTGTGTCGTCGTGAGGGCTGCGTCTTCTGATCTTTCGAAGCTGTTCCAGATCACTTTTGAACACACAAGGGGAAGTCGGGAAGAAAAAGCTTTAGAAAGACCTGCGTTAAACGATGTTAGGCAGTCTTATATGTGCTAATGACAACAGCATGTTTACTAATTAATCAAAGGAATGTGTGTTGTGGTCTGCCCGCATCTCGGTTAGCACTGAACATGGTTACACTGAACAGATGAGCATTCAACACCGTTAATTCACCTGTGGGCGTAGTGAATATATAAATGAAACATAACACAATTTGTTTGGGAAACTGGGGTTACCTTGGCTTGAGGCAGAATTCATTCATGGCTCTGACTGCTGTGATAAAGTTGTTCTGAGTGTACTTGGTTCCATATTCTCTTTTCTTCAGGACTGCTCGAACTGATATGACAGAGGGAAATTATGATGCAAGGTTTCATCTGCATTCATTAGTCCTCATGCAAGTCATCAAATCACACCCACATTCTGAAGATACTAAGAATATAGGTACATCAAAAGTAAGGCAGTGAGTCATATTTAAAATCTGTTTCATGTGAAGCATGCACAAATATTGTTAATTACCTTTCACTTGAATTGTCTCAGCTTTAGTCAGTCCCTGAGGTGTTGCACCTATGAGAGCAAAGATTGAAATGTAATCAAAGATGCAAACTAAAGTGAAATTCTTCTGGGGGACTTTGGAATTTTCCTAAACATCTCAACTTACCAGAAACATCTTCCGGTGCTAATGTTGACAGGGCATGCAATAAGACAACAGTTTTAGCAGTTATAAAAGGGGAAATGGTAACCGTTAATGTACACAATGCAGTGCCACGCAAAATGCCAAGAACAGACAGACAGCAAACATCTCAACAACTTCTGAATCTGCGGTATTCTGAAACATTAAAGTTAGTCAGTTGGTGAACCTGGGGTGGCTTTTGCAGCAGCAGACAAGACCTTTTCTGCTGTTGGAGCATCACCTGATGCTGATTTTGGGGGACCATCTTTACTGTTGCCAGAGGTAGAGTAGTACTGCACCTTGCCCAGCCCTAGAGAAGCAACACGGCAGTCTGGGAGGCTGAACCACACGTTATGTATGCCTCCACTCTTCAAACCTGTGCAACAGAATGTATGATAAACGTTTCTTCAGTTGTACTGCATTGTAAACTATGGCTCAAGAGAAAACACAGTAGTAAGAGCCATAATGTGTAATGAGTCCTCACCGTAGCACAGCTGGGGGATCCTCGGGGACCGTTGTGACAGGGGCGCCCTGTGTTGCAAGGAGAGCCTGCAGAAGATATGCCATGGTCTGTGGGCCAGGCTGGGGAACATCCTCGCTGTAGCGGGGCTTGGTATCGAAGTGCAGGAACTTGCTATGCGGAGTCACAGATAGCACGGTCACTGTTGTGTTAGCTTGTCAACTGAACAGATTAACGCCAAGACATCGCCTCTCAACATCTGACAGTTTCATCAAGCAGTAACGTTAGCATCGCTATAAAACAAACTAAAGTGTTAAACACAAGTGGCATTGGTGGCTAACTGAAATGTTTGTCATTGATAATCGGTTGAATGGTCAAATATCTTTGCCGTACTGACGCTACTGCAGTGCCACCAACCCCGGCTAGCTAGCACCGTAAGCTAACAACGTTAGCCGCCGTAAGTAATAAGTACTGTGTAACATTTTATTTACTCAGAAACAACTGCAACTGAATAGCGAGTACATTTCGATTAGGTCATTTAAAAAAGACAGTACCTTTCTATTGTGAGGTTTATTCTGCATAGTCTGTATCCATTTTAGAATATATGGTCAAACTTTGGAGGAGGGTCTGGCGAGAGACTACATTAATGGTAACGCTGCAAACAACACACACACAGTGACCTGACCTGTGACACGAAAGTGACGTTGACTGTCTTCTCGCGAGAGCTTATTCAGTAAAAAAAATTTCACTTTATTTGAAGAACACAAGAACATCAACACTTCCATGATGTACATACATAAACTGCCCAACCTTCTTATATACAGTCTATGTGCCCAACACAAAATTTGTCTTAATTGCCTTCTCTTTTTAAGGTATCTTATAATGTTGCCATATTGATGCAGTTCCTCATAAAAATGTGTCCAATGTTTGGTTTGGAGTCCGGCCATTTCTTCTTGCAAATATGGCATTTCCCCAATAATAAAATTAACTGTACAAAAAAAATCTTCATAAAAAAAGATCTTTCCCCATCTCGTGACCTTCAAAACATATAAGAATGTCTTTATCCTGAAATTGAATTGTTTGCCCAGTTCCCTTCTTATAAAATGTTTAACATTAACCAAAACATATTCTGGTATACATAGTATTAAAATAAATGGTTTGTTTTTCTTCTTAGTTCACAGAAAGTGCAAGAATATTCAATATGAAGTCTGAATCTCTTTAATATCTTTTTTGCTTGAAACCTCTTTAACTTTGTTATGACATAATTTGTCTCCAACTAGCCAAATTCCCTGCCATTTCATTTCTCCATAATCCAACTAGTCCTGCAATAACCGCTGTGCAAACTAGGCCATTCATGTTCAGAGTTTCTTATCCCTGTCATCCTCACGGTGCTGTTTACATCCAACTATTTCATATACAGAATAAAAGTTAAAGGTTGATTTGATGAAATACTTTTTGTTAAAGTACCCAGTGTTGGAAAATTGTTTAGTTAAGTAGGCTAAAACAGGTAATACCACAATATAATAAATATATTCTATTACATGAGTCTTGCATTTTACATCTTACTGTAGTAAAAATACATAAGTGTTGTCAGCAAAATCAACACAAAGTAAAAATACCTCATTATGCAGCAGAATGGCCTCTATATGTATCAAATATTAACATATAAATATTTTATTGTTGTATAAATGGTTTATATTACTTTATATCATGTTGGGAAGTTAAATCTATAATGCATCATATTTTAATAAACATATTGTTGGTTTGTTTTAGAGTGGAAGTAAAGAAAGAATCAGAAAATGGAAAGTACCTCAAAATTGTACATGCAGTACTTAATTAAATAAATGTATTTAGTTACTTATCACCACTACAGTGGTCCAAATAAAATGTATTCAATTATTTATCACCACTACAGTGTTCCAAATAAATTCCTTTTCACTAGTTTCATATGGAAATAGATCCACCACACTAGCACATCTGGAGAATATGCATATAGTTTGCCTCGCTGCACTACACAAAACGAAACATCTGGGTAGTAAATAGCAGGGTTATTATTCTGCATTTTTAGCAATGAAATAGTTGACAATAGTGGTCTTAAATGCAGCATTGTCATCATACAATTTTACCTTGGGAGGAATACAGCACCCTCTGTCCAAATATGAGAAGTACTTCAATAATTGCTCAACCCATGTCATTTGTAAACACAGACAGAACAGGGTACTAGTGGGGGAAGAGTGTTGCAACACAGCACCGTAAAAAAATAAAAATAAAATAAAGACTTAGTCAGTGAATGAAAAGAAAGGAATCACAACAGTTAAGAAAAAAATTCATGCATGTTTATTGAACCTTTAAAACAGTACAGTCGATATATTATGATCTTGCAGTAAATAGGTGCCTTAAGGAGCAGCAGTGTTTGTTATATTCATCTAACAAATAACTGACAAATCAAACACATACACTAGGGGAGAGTCTTTTTGATTTCCCATGCAATCACTTGACATCAATACCTGCAGATCCATCCCCTCCATCTTTACAATCATTAAAATGGAATCCAGAATATTCGATTAATATTCAAGACCCATAGTACAGTTTAAGGAGGCCATAACTCGGTCTTGGTCCATTTAGGTAAAAATTAGAGAAGATGAAACACTGTGCACGAATAAGGTCACTTAAATGAGAGAGAAAATGGAAGTATGCAGTTTTAGAAAGCAAGTCGTCAATCTGATGCAAGAGTGGTACAGAGGAGCGACTCTGTCCTGGTATGCTTGTGTGGGTTGCAAGTCGTCTAGGGAAGCAAGGGGGTGTGGGTTGTGTTTGCATTAACGCATTGTAACAAACTCCTCAGATGAGGTGGGGTGAATGGCAACTGTCTTGTCAAAGTCTGCTTTGGTAGCACCCATTTTGATGGCCACAGCGAAGCCCTGCAGCATCTCATCACAGCCCAGGCCCTGCATGTGCAGGCCCACCACCTGAGGATAAGAGACAAGTCCATCTTTGAAAATCACTGCAGTTGTTGATGTTCACAAACGAGCCAAACATAGGGGCACATTGGGCCAGATATCTTAAAGTCCTCTCTCAAACATTTCATATCTACTACAGAATCAACACTTGAGTCAAATACGTAGAGTTCAATGCAAAAATAGAATACACATAAACGTTCACATAAAAAATAAAGTTTTCCATTAGGCCATATTTGTTAAAGGCTTTTTATTATTGTGATCCACTTGAGTGCCTGGAATAAGCAGTGTGGTTTGTTAACCACACAATACCCAAGGACAAAGTCATGCGTGTTTTTTTTGGTTTAGAGATGATTAATGATCAATTTAAGTACAACATTAACATTTTTAAGCAGGATTTAGGGTTTCAGATTTCCATAATCTATCAGATGTAGATATAAGTCTAAAGCCGCCTCCACCTGATAAAAATCGCTCTGCGTTGGCTATGCCATTGTTTTACTATGGGGAGAGCGGTGGAGACAACTCGGAGGAAGCGCTACCCTTGGCATGGTGCACCGCACGAAATTGCCGCCGAGTGCTGCGCTCAAAGTTCAAATTATTTCAACTTTGACCTCGGTGCCGCTGACCTTTCAAGGCGCAACCAAAGCCAGAAGCTATGATGACGTAAACCTGCGCTGCACTTTGCCTGTGTGCCCGTTATATGCTTTGCGCCCTACCTCGCAGTTTTAACTCTGAACATGTGGCTTAATTGACGTGTACCTTAAGAAACAATGACAGTAACAGTTCATGTTGTTTTGATTAATAATAATTACAACCGTTACAATAATTTAAATGACATTAGAAAGTCAGAAGGATAATTACTGATCTATCAAAGTATTGATGATATTTGATCAACAACTGTAAATAGCAGATGACTCCTACCTTCTCCTCCTTGCCCTCACACACCAGCTTCATGATGCACTGACTCTTCCTGCTCGTGATGGCGTGGTACATCGGAGTGAAAGAAGTCTTGTAGATCTTCACATTCTCCTTTCCTCTAGATTTAATGGCCTCCTCTGTGACAAACACAAATTAGGCATTGTAATTCTTGTCCTATTGAGTACTACAAAGGATTAAATCATGCAAAAGTTTAACTTTGATAATGAAACTACTGCTCACCTTCTGTGAGGCCCACCGTTGCGATGGGTGGGTGGCTGAACACCACTGTGGGGATACTTGAGTAGTCCAACTTGGAGTCCTTCTTGCCCTCAAACAGTCTGTGTGCCAGCTTTCTGCCTGCAGCAATGGCAACTGCCCCGACATACAACATAACATCAGAGCACAACTCTGCCTAACAGTAAACGTCCTAAGAAAACATTTTAGCGGCCCACAAAGAATAAAACGCTTTATTCTAACTCCAAAGTGGCTCATTTAATGTTTTCGTATTAAAATGTCATCTCGTTGTATACTTACAACTGTACACAACACAACTTGACAAAAACATGCTTCCTGTATTATGTTCTCACTCAAAAGTAACAGTATTCGATTGAGTGAGGACACTTCCTGGTAGTTTCACTGCAGATATTTGGAGCCTCTGGTTTTTAAATGTGTAAATATTGCCTCTAATAGACACTAAATAAAGTCCTTACCTATTTATACAAAGTGACTAAAGTTCGACTGAAGACCTCTAAAAATGTCTCTTTTTTTTACCCTACTAATATTAAAATACATTTTAGGCATAAAAACCAAATGTATAGATATTCAACATGGATAGAAAATACCACTGAAGCCTTGACTAGTCTATCAGCCTTCAAACGCCCATACTGGGCAAGCTCAAATGTAAACATGACTGTATAGTTTTTAAGCAACCTCCACAAAATGATTTCAGTTATTAGTGCAACTACCTACCAGGTGTGAGAAGAGCTTTGCCACAAACGTCCCCTACAGCGTAGATCCCTGGTCTGCTGGTGTTCTGAAACTCATCCACAATGATATGGCCTCTTTCATCTGTATCCACACCCTGCAAACAGAGAGAAACATCACATCTGAAGTCTTTTTTTCTTCAACAACTTTAAGGTTAAGATACATTTATGCCAAGGTGCTGGTACAGTGAGGAAAATAAGTATTTGAACACCCTGCTATTTTGCAAGTGCTCCCACTTAGAAATCATGGAGGGGTCTGAAATTGTCATCGTAGGTGCATGTCCACTGTGAGAGACATAATCTAAAAAAAAAATCCAGAAATCACAATGTATGATTTTTTAACTATTTATTTGTATGATACAGCTGCAAATAAGTATTTGAACACCTGTCTATCAGCTAGAATTCTGACCCTCAAAGACCTGTTAGTCTGCCTTTAAAATGTCCACCTCCACTCCATTTATTATCCTAAATTAGATGCCCTGTTTGAGGTCGTTAGCTGCATAAAGACACCGGTCCACCCCATACAATCAGTAAGAATCCAACTACTAACATGGCCAAGACCAAAGAGCTGTCCAAAGACACTAGAGACAAAATTGTACACCTCCACAAGGCTGGAAAGGGCTACGGGGAAATTGCCAAGCAGCTTGGTGAAAAAAGGTCAACTGTTGGAGCAATCATTAGAAAATGGAAGAAGCTAAACATGACTGTCAATCTCCCTCGGACTGAGGCTCCATGCAAGATCTCACCTCGTGGGGTCTCAATGATCCTAAGAAAGATGAGAAATCAGCCCAGAACTACACAGGAGGAGCTGGTCAATGACCTGAAAAGAGCTGGGACCACCGTTTCCAAGGTTACTGTTGGTAATACACTAAGACGTCATGGTTTGAAATCATGCATGGCACGGAAGGTTCCCCTGCTTAAACCAGCACATGTCAAGGCCCGTCTTAAGTTTGCCAATGACCATTTGGATGATCCAGAGGAGTCATGGGAGAAAGTCATGTGGTCAGATGAGACCAAAATAGAACTTTTTGGTCATAATTCCACTAACCGTGTTTGGAGGAAGAAGAATGATGAGTACCATCCCAAGAACACCATCCCTACTGTGAAGCATGGGGGTGGTAGCATCATGCTTTGGGGGTGTTTTTCTGCACATGGGACAGGGCGACTGCACTGTATTAAGGAGAGGATGACCGGGGCCATGTATTGCGAGATTTTGGGGAACAACCTCCTTCCCTCAGTTAGAGCATTGAAGATGGGTCGAGGCTGGGTCTTCCAACATGACAATGACCCGAAGCACACAGCCAGGATAACCAAGGAGTGGCTCTGTAAGAAGCATATCAAGGTTCTGGCGTGGCCTAGCCAGTCTCCAGACCTAAACCCAATAGAGAATCTTTGGAGGGAGCTCAAACTCGTGTTTCTCAGCGACAGCCCAGAAACCTGACTGATCTAGAGAAGATCTGTGTGGAGGAGTGGGCCAAAATCCCTCCTGCAGTGTGTGCAAACCTGGTGAAAAACTACAGGAAACGTTTGACCTCTGTAATTGCAAACAAAGGCTACTGTACCAAATATTAACATTGATTTTCTCAGGTGTTCAAATACTTATTTGCAGCTGTATCATACAAATAAATAGTTAAAAAATCATACATTGGGATTTCTGGATTTTTGTTTTTAGATTATGTCTCTCACAGTGGACATGCACCTACGATGACAATTTCAGACCCCTCCATGATTTCTAAGTGGGAGAACTTGAAAATAGCAGGGTGTTCAAATACTTATTTTCCTCACTGTATATACACAGGGCATTTTTGGTTTTCTATAACAAAATGCTGAACATATTTGTACAATCACAATCTTGAACATTGTACAATCTGTAAAAACACCAATAAAAAGTTTGCAAAAAAAAAAAAAAAGGATAAATTCTGTATGGTGCGGCCATTTCTGTTCTCTCCCTCACTAATCACAAGCTGCTGAGCTGCAGAGAGTGTGCATTTGTAACAGAAACTTTAAGGAGCGAGCAACAGAAACAGTTTCTGTATAAAGCAAGAAACAACAATGACTGATCCTACTGTTGAGGCTCGGAAACCTCCAGAATACACAGAGCAGGGGGCAACCACGTACTCACTGTTAACAATATCATGTGTTTCAACAAAGACTGATCCCTGCAAACCCTCTCAAACTAAGATGACGAGCTTTCCTTCATACTTCCCTTAGTTTGATACTTTCTAAATACAAGTTAGTGGTTCCCTGAGTGTTGAACTGTTGCTGTGATATTTCACTCACATTCTCCTTCATATTACAGGTTAGACAATAAAAAGAGAAGCCAGAATGTGTTGTATTAGTTAGGTACAAACGTCTATTAAATTTTCCCTTCAATAGGCAATCTGACAGCCCTATTCACTAAGCTACTGTATGGTGAAGTACCTTAAAAATAAAAATGACTTAACGTCACCGTTAATCGGTTATTAATTTGCCTGTTATCCTGAGCCAACAAGCATGTTACGCTTCACCTCTAAAGAAACAACGTAACAAAGACTGCGAAGTATGTTGTCTGTCTTGTTTCCGGATTATCCCTAATCGCCGATTTAAGATGATCCCATGCCTGGTTTATTTTGGGCTCTAGTTTTTTTTATATAAAAAAGGTGTTAAACTATGAAACATTTTATCCAATAGTGTGTTATTGGATTTAGTTCTTTCTTCTTTCAAAGCTGTGTGTAAAGACACCAAATACTTCAAAATGATCTGCGGTGCTGCTATAATCTACGAGGACAGTTAAGCAGCCAGGATGAGGGTGACACAAGGAAATCTGTACAGAGCCAAACACTAATTAATTCCCTTTGCAAACAGACAGTGGTGATAAGCTGTAGTCACCTGTTTTAAATGCACTGTTACCATTTTATTGATGGGTGTTGCATGTGTTGCACTCTTTCCAGTTGCAAAATGAATTGCCTCAATAAGGAGAATAAATACTCAATTATTTTAGGATCATCTACCTGTTTTACCCATAGGCTGTTAATATTAATGGACAACGCATCCGGTTCAGCGAAGTGTTGCAAATGCAGAAGTGCCTTAAACCTGCATTCTATCTGAATTCCAGCAGGGGGGGACACATGCGGTTGCAAAAGGAGTTTGGTTTCTGTAGAAGTCTATGAGAAAGTGACCCACTTCTCACTTGATTTATTACCTCAGTAAACATTTTCATAATGAGTTTATGGTCTCAATCACTAGTTTTAGGTCTTCTGCAACACAGAATGATGTTCATTTTTTCGAATTATGGTCTCGTTGATTTTAAAATCGGCGATAAAGCAGGGGGTGTTTTAGGGCATGGCTATGATGTGATTGCCAGTGAAAGTGTTTAACGTAACGTAGAGTGTAAGCAGCAACCAGGATGGCTGCACCCGTAACGGCAAACTCGACGACGGATAGCAGATCTCCACAAACTAATGGGTGACGGCACACACGTGCTGTCCATTAATATACAGTCTATGATTTTACCACTGAGCTAAGATGTAAATGTTTCCCCTGCATATTTCAGCATCTAGTTTACAGTAGACATCATAAGTAGACTGTTACCATCTGGCCGATGTTCAGTCCAGAAGTGTTTGGCTGCCTGCCGATGGCCCAGAGAAGGCAGTCCACTTCCTGGATGGTGCCGATCTTCTCCTCGTCGTTCTTCTTCTCAGGGTCTTGGGTGACAATCGTCACCTCCAGTCCCTTGTCGGTTTTACAAACAGACTTCACCTGAGAATTCTTCCACATATCCACACCAGAGTTTTGCAGTTCTTTAGTGCAGTTTGTGCTTATGAAGCTGTCAAAGTTCCTCAAAACCTACAGAGAGAATGTGAGAGCATACATGCATTTCAATAACTGCACGGCTGCACACTTATGAAGATCATCATTTAGCATTTAGCTGTGATTCTATGGGTTTCTTACTCCAGTCTGTCGAACAACGATGGATGTTTTGGACCCCAGGGTGGAAAGGATGCCCGCCATTTCCACTGCAATATAACCTGCACCCACAATCACAGTGCGCCTGTTGGGAAAACAAAACTTTGAATTATAGGCACAAACTTTACACATGGTATAAACAATAAAGCGATTATACGATAAGCTTACTTTGGCAGAGTTTCAAGTTCAAAAAAGCCATCACTGGTAATGCCAAGACTTCCCCCTGAAGTTATCAATAAACACATTTCACAATTTTATTTAAGTCGTCTGATTTTAACTTACAGATTAAATAAAACAAACTTTTCCAAGTAAAATCTAAGTACAGTATGTCTTACCTGGAACTTCAGCATCACTCAAAACAGTAGGCTGCCCTCCAGTGGCGATGAGGATATGAGGTGCTGTATATTTCTTTCCATTTACCTCCACAGTCGGCTCAGAATCATTGGTAAACCTGGCCTGACCTAGAATAGTTTGGACTTTAGCCTGGAATGGATCAGAGGTCATTATTGAAATAGTGAAAAATGTTTATAGACATATACAGGAAAGAACAACAAACACACTGAAATAATAAAGATGTGAAATGATAAAACACAAACTTACTTTGTCAAGATTGTTGCGATAAATACGATTTAGGTGACTAATATAAGCATCCCTTTTGGCCTTGAGAGCTCTGCAAACACAGGAAATGATCAAAGATAAGAGGTAGTTTGTTTTTTAGCCACATTTACACAAGGAAGGCATGCATTCCAATGATGTATGCAGGCTAGGGTTGCACGATATTGACAAAATGTGATATTGCGATATTGATTATGGATATTGCGATATCAATATTAATTTTGATATTTTTAAACATACGTAAAATTACAAAAGTTACGGGAAAACGCATCAAAATAGATTCATAACAAATAAAAAAAGTTTTCTTACAACACAAGGTTTATTTCAACTGACAGTCATATTGGACTGGTACAACATGAATAAATAATTAATGACCATGTCTACAGAACAGGACATGTTTTAATGGTTGTACAGTATAAAAAATTATAAATAAAAATCATGTCTACGGAACAGGACATATTAGAAACAATAAAAATAAATCTAAAAAAAATTACATACTTATCACGACACTTTCGATATAATATTGCGCAACGTGATATCGCGATAACGATATTGAGTCGATATATCATGCACCCCTAGAACAGGCCCAGATCTGAATATATTGGCGCTAGGGCTGGGTATTGTTAAAAGAAATTCAATACTTCTACCAATACCAAAACCATGACTTCGATACCGGTTCCTAAACGATCCTTTTTTCAATCCCAAATTTATTAGACAAAAAAGAAATTACAACATTACGACACAAATCCTTTTGTTTATATTCAGCTCTACATGAGCCCAGCGTAACGTAGAGTTTTTCCTGCATGTCTCTACGATGTGTAACACTAAACAGCCAATCACAAGCATTATTAGATCTTGGTAGGAGCATGCTAAATGCGTATTGGTTCACTGACGCTGATGAGATTTACTCCTTACGTATTGAAATTGGGTATTGAATGACGAGGCATTTTTCGATACTCGATACTTTAGAGGCAATTCAGTCGGTGCCTAAAAAGAATTGAATTCGGTACCCAGCCCTAAATAGCAGCCCATTTAGTGTTTAACCAGGACACAGACACAGTTGGTTCACCTATGTTATGAGGCTGCTATGCACAGGGAGGGTAAATCTATGGTTAGTGCTGAACAATACTGTGCTGGGGCACTGGGATCTTCATAATGTACATATGTAATCCTAAAGTACAAAAAAATGTACAGATAAAAAAAATAAAATAAATACTTGCATTAAACTGTTCTGGATAACCGGAGTTAAAAAAATATATTCAGTTGTGAGGTCAGATGAAAGTTTGGCATTAGAACTGTGTTTAAGTGTTCAACTGTATCCATACTTCCATACTGTAGTCTAAAAAAAGAACCCGACAAACTGCTTCTGTTGTCAATTGAATTTACACTTTATGAAACTAGGGTATTTTCTGTGTTGTACACAAAGATTGTACAGGTTTCCTTTATATTTTAATATATATAGAGCTTTTTCAATAATGTATTGACAGTTGGAGTGTTGAACACACTTTTACATAAATCTTTGCAGGCATACCTAAAATGACCGCTCAGCCCTAACGTACATTAATGGTTTTTTTATCCCTGACTAACGTTTCCCGGAATTGCAGGCAGCCACTCCTTTCAGAGGTTAATCTTTAACTATCACCTTGACTAGAATACGTTGTTCACAAAGATAGGGAAGTGGGCTGAAGTAAAGCAACAAAAGACAGTTGTGCTATGAAATAGACACCGCTTTGTTCCAGGAAATCCCATAACAGGTTTCAAAAGAGCTTGTTGTAGTTGCAAACAAAAGTGAAGAAGACACCAGATAATGTGACTTACTCCCAACTGAAACGAACATTTCCAACGTCAAAGCCGTAATCACTGTGATCGTGAAGATACTCAGCATGAACGGCTGCATTCCACATAACCTGTGAAGAGAGGTAAAGGCGCTGGATTAGTGAATTTTGATACAAAATGATTATGTCTGATAGGTAAAACTTGGCTTATCACAACTCAAATGGAGAGAAAATTGTACCTTCTTAGGGACACAGCCAACATTGACCTGAAAAAACATTCAAACAGTGCAAATTAGTTCAGTGTAAGCTTGATGAAATAGCATCCAAGCTCATGTTACGTTAGTCATAAATATTTCAGAACAACACTGCAGAGGTCTGAATTCTATTCACACTGTTTGTTGCAATGTGTTGTAGTGTTAAGGAAAACTTAAAGGTGAACTGCAACCCAGAGCAAAACCTTCAATAACTAATTTATCTTGCAATCATTAAAATTGACATAAGAATTGCACATCAGATTTCTTTTTAATTACCCAATTACAATAAGTACAATCTTCAAAATGGTACAATACCACTGGAAATCAATATATGCTCAAATTAATATGAACTTTAAACAAAAGTCTTATTATCACCAAAAAGGTGGCATTCATAAACTAAGTTTGGGTGGCTTTGGCCATTGCTTAATACCTTGTTATATATTTTGTATCCACACAATTATTATTATTTTTTATATGAGCTTATTTCCTTATTTATTACCAACATTTGGAAATTAATCTGACTAAGTGGCTCGCCTTTGTGCAATCAGGATGTGGTTTTAGTGGTTTAGGTCACATCTGATTCATCACACCAACTTCCCATCTGTTAGATCAACTGAAAAGTCAAAGTAGTAGGTGAACAAAAGAATATGAACACCTACAATATGTAACGCTTTCCAATTGTTATAATAAAAACTAAAGCTATATGAAGCAACTTCCTCACATTGAAGCCCTTGTGCACAAACATTTATCTCAGCTTACTAGGCTATTTCTAGTTCTATTTAATGAAGGAATCAACGAGGGGTGAGGTTTTTTTACCTCGTCAACTTAATTTAAATGTTGAGACTTTGTCTTTACTGTTTTATACATTGGTTGTTAGCTTCAGTAGCCTATGTCAGTGCTATGGGGGAGAGCTTAACGGCTGGGATGCATTTAAAAACTTTCAGTGGTGTAGTCTACGTGATACGCAGGTATATGCAAGAAAGCTCCAGGATTTCCATATACCCACTTAAAAATGTGCAATGACAACTGTAACAATATACTTTTTATTTAGGCTACTTATTATTTTGATACATTTTGAATTGTCATCTGTTTTTTTCCTCATAGGCTAATTAAAAAAGGTATTTACACCGTAAATTGGTGCATAAAAGTGGGTCAGAATGCAGGAAATTAAGTCTTTGACGTTCAAAATGTTACTGGGGGTGGACATGCCCACTATGATATGCCCACTATGATATGCCCCACCCTGGCCCATGCCCATACATATACAGTACAGTATACCCACTACAATTCATTAGACTACACCACTGACTTTAATCAAACCAACAATGTTTGTTGTAGGCTACACAAAAAAACTAACTTCACAAAAGGAGTCCGGAGGCTTCGCAGTGAACCTGGCAACCAGAGTGTGGTGTAAAGCAGCACAAGCGAAAGCACGGTGACTGTTGTCGGGATGGATAACAGTGTTGTTTAATTTGTTTTTACTCACGCAGGTACCTCCGAGTTTGTGACTCTCGATCACGGCGGTGGATGCTCCGAGCTCCGACGCCCTCCGAGCACCAGCTAGACCTCCGGATCCGCCGCCGATCACCAAAAGGTCGAACCGGGTCGTCTCTGTTGCCGTCGGGTCTGAGGCCATACTGCGACGGATGATAACTCCGTGTCTGCGAAAAAACGACAAAAGTTGCTTTCTGAAAATAAACCAACAGGGAGCTCGCGTCCGGGTCAGCTGGATTAATATTGCCATAACCAGGAAGCTCGCAGGCTAGTGTGTCAGACGAACAGGGAAATGGGAGGGTCAAGTGAAAGCCACATGCTGTGTCATTATGAATTATAACAATGGTGTGTAAATCCCAGAAAATGTTTTCACAATTAGGCATGGTCACCCTCACATGAGCTCCAGTAGCCTACGGGGGTTACAATAACAGGTGTAAATCAGAGCTAATTCTTCACTAAAAAAATGAGGCTAGATAAAATAGCCTCAAGTTACATTTTATATAAATTGCAGAAAGCACCATGATATTTGCCTTATAAAGTTACTGCGCTCACCTTGCCAGTGACACTGGCACAGGAGGAAGAAGTCTGCAGATTCTTATAAACAGCATGTTTTTATTCGTTTCAAGGGCATTTTAAAGAGATGCATCCACCGCGTGTCGATTTTGTTTATCTCTCTGCTCACTCTCAGCCGGTGAAGACCTGTGGTTTTATCACTACATACAATACAAAAGGTTTAAACCACTTCCTGTGTCACTGGGTGAACCCGCAGCATTTGCAGGCCTGCGTACGACGACACCATCCCCGTCTGTCTCTAAAAACAAAAAGGCTACAAATGTTGCGTTCGGCGATTTCATAATAAAACTGCACGTACGAGTTTAAAATGTGTAGGTCTATTGCCATATAGGAAGTTGTTAATGGGTGTTGATAACGTATATGGCAAATCAAAGCATTACGTGTTTTGTGGCAGATTTAGTGTAAATAATCCCAGGGTATCCTATGCAGGGTATGAAGGAGGTTTGCGTGGTATTTCTTCAAGAATAGCAACTACGCTACACCCATTTTTCCAGCTGTAAAGAAAAACAATAGAAACGTGAACTTCCGGTTACAACTTTCAAAATAATAGCTTCCTTCACTCTGCAAGTGGTGGAAGCATTCCTATCTTTTACTACTGTAAAAGTAGCAATACCACAGTGTGAAAATACTCTGTTACAACTAAAATCCATGCATTCAAAAGCTTACTCAGGTAAATATAGCCTACTTAAGTAATAGCAAATATATTGGAAAACTGCCAATTTCATAAGCATATCACTTTAAGTAACAGCTGGTAAATGTGGTGCTAATTTGAATAGGCTTTTTTTCACAGCAGACATTTTGACTTGTTATTGTAGGAAGAGCACATAGTTATGATTCAAGTGTCCAGTGAGAGTGACAGTGAGCCAGCGTGCACGATACAAGGAACCTGAAATCAAAGCAGCTAAATAGAATTCAGCCATCTTTAATGTCATGATTTACACCTGTGCTTTTCCTACTGTGACAAGTGAAAAAATGTCTTCTGTGAAAAAGATCTATTACTTCACAAAAGTCTATTGTGAAAATACTTATATATTGCTGGGTATCTTGACGTATCTTCATTTATTAGTTGATTTATATTCTGTATTAATAATCTAAATCTGCAAAGTAACTGAAACTATCAAACACATGTAGTGGAGTAACAAGTATAGTATGTAGTAGTAAAGTAGCCTATGAAATACAAGTAGCCTACCTTAAAATTGTAGGCCTATAATGGGCTACTTGAGTAAATGTATGTATTTAGATAGATTAAGATGTGCTCTCTTTTAATATGTATACGGCTTATTTGCTGCTACATGCCCATTTGCACTATTGTTTATTGTATACTGTAATTTGTATGTTTTAATGGTGTCTTGTGTTACGTGTATTGTAGCCTATGTGCTGTAGCTTACTAGGATCAAGCCAAAGACATATTTCCACTGAGGTGAACAATAGAGTCAATCTATCTAGCTATATTCCACAGTATGCACCAAAATTTCGTTTTTGTAACATACAAATAAAAGATACAAATAAGGATTTCGAGAATACCCCCAATGTAGGCTACTTGATTATGGTTTGTTATGTTTAGTAACGCTTATTTGTATTTGATGCTGTTATTTTGAAGGGAACAACAACCCTTTTCCGGAATTATGTCAGCTAACGTGAGCTACGACCAGCTAAAGCAAAGCGGCTCGGTTGGCCGCCTTGACAAGCGATAATATACCGTCCACAGACAGGAATTATTCATTAAAAACATATAACGGATCGAAACACAACACTCTTATAAGGTAGGTATGTGGGATTAGACTCTGTCGCGAATATAAACAGTTGAAATGCGGGCCGTCGCCTTTGCGACCCCCCTTGTTGTGGTCAGGTAACGGGCCTTTTCCTTGTGTTCAAAGGTACACCGCAGCAGGAATATGTAAATAGAGATTACTACACCGAGTTTAGTGAA
This sequence comes from Sander lucioperca, assembly GCF_008315115.2. Lineage (NCBI taxonomy): Eukaryota > Metazoa > Chordata > Actinopteri > Perciformes > Percidae > Sander > Sander lucioperca. The sequence continues at coordinate 26,432,025 of NC_050173.1, read as the reverse complement.
CCGCTTTGTGTCTTCTGCTCGCAATCCGTTATCTGCAGCGCAAATCGTAATAGCGTAAAAAAAAAAAAAAGAATGTGTGATAGAGAGGGGGAGGGGCTCTATGGGCCTGGTGTTAATGTAGGCACTGTAAGGTTCATTCAGTGATTTAACTGTTTTTTTTCTCATCTGCTTTTTACAGTGAGAAGACGTCTCGGTCGCGGTTACCTCTTCTCTGACTCTTACTCCACTGTATGATCGCAGCCATTGAATTAGTGGGACCTAATAATACCTGCTGCCTGATGACCAGCGGACCTCACCGCTCAACATGAATCCTGGCAGCTATCAAAGCATGCTGTCGTCTGTGAACGGTGGGCATCCCAATGTGGTTTTGGATCGTGTTCTGAACACTTCAAATGTGAGGTGTTGTCAGAAATGTGGATTCGCTTCTACAGATGCTGCGTTGTTCAAGAAGCATATGATCGAGCATAGGGGCACAACAAGGTTTTACTGTTTTTATTGCAACAAAGTCTCATTCAGTGAGGCAGAGTTAAACGCTCACCTGAAGCAACACAATTCAAAGTATCCATTTAAATGTCCTCACTGTGGACAGGGCTATATGAGGAGGCTGTGCCTTGTGAAGCACATTGAGCGTTTCCATAGTACAAGCGTTAGTAAAGGACCTGGTGACCCTGGCACGACAAAAAATCAACAGGTTTCTGTTTCCAGTGCCTTATCAAGTGTGCCCATTGCTGATCCATCGCCACTTCGACCAACTGTTCGAGTAACAGTACCTGCCCTGAGTACATCTGCAGTCAGACTGGGTAAAGATGAACAGAGAGGAAAAACACTGGACACAAATGTAGCAAATGCCACAAATGGTAATGCAGAGCATTTGACCTCTTTTAATGGACTCATTCAGCACAACAGGGCTCTGACGGTTTCCCTTCCAGAGGAAGTAACGATCCCTGCTGGCTGTTTGGTTGAACTTGTTGAGGTAAAAACTGTCAATGGGACAAAGGAGCTGAAGCTGAGGCTCGTCTCTCAACAAGAAAACAAGTCTGTGATTAAAGACACCAGGACCACAGTCTCTCAAAACACTGCACTGGGAAAGCCATTCTTATCTGCATTAAATCATCCAAACACCGTGAAGTCTATGAGTATGGGAATGTGCACAGTTAACAGGAAACAGTGTGAAACAAAGACTGTGAATGTGGAGCGTCCTGCAGTTGTCCCAGTCAATATTTCCAAAAACCTCCCGAATCAAGTAAGCAAGGAAAAAGGTGGATTGAAAAGAACATCACAAGAAATAATCAACTTGGAATGTCAAACAGTTGTTCCAAACAAGGTTCCCAAAAGCATCCTCAATCCTGTAAGAGAAGGAAATAGTGGGATCAAAGTTACACAGAGAGAGCCCATCAACCACAATTCAGGTCTGCCTTCTGTTATCTCCAACACGGTTGTCAACAGGTTGACTCACACCCTGCATCCAGAAAACATGGGAGCATGTGTTTCTCAGAGAGCAATGGATAAGAGAAATAATTTAATTCCAGAGCATTCCAAGAGTATCCCACCAAGGAGGACAAGTGACATAAAAATCATTCCTCAAGATGTGTCGGTGGCTGTTAAGCAGGAACCTGGGGAGGAGCTCCTCCAGAACACCACTTCTTTAAAAAAGAAGAAAGAGGCAGTGGGCTTGAACCAGCAAAAAACAACTTCTCCTTCCTTGAGTGTTCTCTTAGCTGCAGCGGCCCAAGTGAGACCTCCAGCGACTTTAGTTTGTAAGGATAATGTTGTCACAAAGCCATCTTCTTCAATGCCAAGAACTCTAAATGAGTCTTCATCAGTCAAAACACAGGTGCTTTCCAACCGCACAAATTCAAAGATCTCCACTTGGACCCAGGAAGTCAGATCCAACGAGAGAGCCGGAGAAGGAGACATGCTAGAGCCCGAGGGTTTTCCCATCATCTCTTCTGTGTTTTCATTAAGTCAACAACCAGAGGATGTCCAAGGCTCCATGCAGCCACTGGTTATGGCTCTGCGTGGTATAGTGATGAATAAAAGTAACAGTTCTGGTAGTGCAACTCAAGATCACATCAAGATGAACAGCACAGAGCAGGTGAAGGAGGCGCCAACACTGGGGTTCTGTGCTCAGGCGGCCACAAAAGATGGATCCATCATCCGCAAGCTTTTATTGACAGAGCGGACCAGTGAGTCCGTCAAAGTAGAGGAGCAGGATAAGGGTATTCAACACCCTCCTGCACTGACCCACAACCATGTCCATGTCAAGGAGGAAAAAAATAGCACAACGCCAACATACAATAAGAACGGCCGTCACACTCCTGTTTCACAGTCTTCAACAGATGAGGAATCTGTTTCCAAAACTGCTGCACATGTGAATGCACCTGAGACTACAGAGCCTCTACGGGAAATGGCAAAAAGTGAGAACGACATCTCAAAGTTCCTGACTGTCTCTCTGAAAAGGGTACAAGTAGGCGTGTGGAAGAAAACCAAGAAGGGACTGAAACTTAGAATATCCAAGTATAAGACTCAGATACCTGTGGGCAGTCTAACTGATTGCACAGTTATTTACCCAATGCCACTGAAGGTGGACCAACTGGTGAAACGGCCGGGCCCCAACCAGCCTGTGGTGGTGCTCAATCACCCAAAGCCTCGGGCCTCCATTCAGGGAGCGAGAGCAGACACTTTAGCAGACACAGGAGCCTCTAATGGAGCTCCAAAGTGCCAAATCTTAAAAATGAGGCTGAGCAAAGTGATGGGGCAGAAGTATGAGGTGATGGGGTGCACGGTTGGAGTCTTTCCATGAATTTATCAGACAATATGTCAGTGGACAGAAGTGTACATTTATGAGAAAATAAGTAGTATTACAATGGGAAGATGTTGACTTAATGTTATTTTCTCTATGGGAGCACACAATTTTAAAAGAGTGGACATCTGATTATCAGTGAACATTGTGTTATACGTATGTTAATATAGGCATGGGATATGGAATATTTAAGTGCAATGAAAGGGAACATGGACCACCTACTGTAATAGATTGCAGTCAGTAATACACAGATGTTAGATTACTGTTTTAAAGACGTTTGAGAAACCAGTAGATCTGTCAGAGTTGAGGCATTAATGCATGCTGTTTACTTAAAAAGGATAACATACTGTATTTATTTTTTTGTTTGCATCAGTAATGTTTTGCTGTTCATCTGGCTCCTCTAAGATACAACCTGAACTAGGGAAAGTACACCTGAGAGTATCACATCTTTGTGTAGAGTATAAACAATGTCATGAATAAATACACGTAACATGCACGGCTCCCAGTTGTAATGATGGAACAGTCCGTGTTGGATATTAAGTAATGATGAAATGTTTGGTTTGTGATTTGACAGTTAGATGTCGTTGATTGTGGGTGAAAGCTCACTTGCAATATTTAGCACAAACAACATACAATGAAAACATTTCTTATTCCAATGTAAAATGCACCCAAAAAGTTAAACTTTCAACACTGATTGCCTTAAAAGTGGTCAATAAAACACGTCCCATTTCAAAAGCTCCTCAAAATTTGGCCTGAGCAATGTGGCCTTTGTAGAAGTCACAGCCAGTGTCATGTGCAGCACTCGGTATCGGTCAGTAGTGTCATGGTGCATTTAGGAACTCTTTGCAACTCTAAGATTCAGTAAATATTGCGTGACCATGTCGTATTTATCAGATGTTCAACAGTCACTGGTAAATTCATTAAATGAACTGGACCAATGAAAAGGAGGATGCAAGGTGTAAATAATGGAAGCTGGGCATGCACACCACTGTTTGTTGTCGTTATTAGTTTGGATGTGTTGTAAATCACAGGGTGCTGCAGAGAAACGGACGTTATGTGTGCCAAAGTCGTCCTTAATGTGTTGTGTGAAATGAAATGTCACAGTTGTTCTGTAAACTTGGAATGTGCCCCAGTTTCTTACCGGTATTTACCACTTTGCCAGCCATTTTCGGTGAAAAACTTAAATCTTTAGTGCGTAACTTTTTGATATTAATGAATGTCCATTACATTCAAGCCATTGTGGTGCGGTCATTGAAGGCTTGTATAAAGTGGATGCGCCGACAGTTTTGTTGTCATTACTTAGAATTCCTCATGCGGGGGGGCGGTAGAAACTACGCACTATAGCTTTAAATGTTTTTTACTTTGCCAGTTGATGAGGAGTGCCTGAATGCACCGTTATATTTAGCCAAGAGCTACAATTTCCACTATTCCTAATAGTCCAGATTGATAAGAACGGTGAACTTAAAGGAGCTGTACTCAATATTCAGAACATTAATATAGTGCTATGTAAAGATATAGTGGAGTAATGGCGTCATGAGCAGAGAATGAAGTCACACTCCCTCTGTGTGTCTTGTAATCAGATCTTATCTGTTCTTTGTTTTGATAGCTGGTCCGGCCGTGCGTGCATACATGTGGCCGTGAAAAAAAACATTCACGTATTTTACGTATTGGGAAACGGTCTGTGAGAGCTGTGTGGAGGCAATCCCAGCAAGCAGTTTATTCAGTATTTCGAGTACAGCCCCTTTAAAGCCTTAAAGAATCCTTCTGTATTTTTATTTACTTGTTCAGTCTTATGTTATCCTCGATTTGATAATTAATATTTTTTTTTATTTTATTCTTACCCCATTAGATGTTTGTTTCATGACGATTAAATGTGTAATTCATCACAGATATTTTGTGATTAACTTATGTAAGGGAACAGTCCCAGAACCAAGTGTTAATGCCATCTTGGATCGTTGTTACTCCTTGTGCCATATGTTTTTTTTGTTTTGTCTTTTTTATGTGACAGCTTACATGTATAGCCTCTTTTCTAGCGTCTTAAACAGTAGTGCAAAATGGAGCTGATAAAATCGGCCAAAACTGGTTTATTAGTTTAACAGAAAGCCACAAAATATAATATGTGTATATATTTGTGTAAATACTGACTGTTGTGATTCTAGGGAACCTGCTAAAACTTGTATAGTTTTTTTTCGAAAACCATCTAAAGGACACAAACAATCTTCTTTCCTGATACTTTGCAGAGGTGTTTCCCTTCTTACGACAGCATTACGACATTTTTGTGTTCTTGTTTATACTGTAACCATCATGTATGAGTTGCTAGACCTATTATTCAATTATAATAGGTTTCAGTTGCCCAGTCATTGTATATATTTTGATCACCCACAGATTTTATTATGTATATACCTTTAAATATAACGTGCGATAACTGGTGTTTATACTCAGTAGGGAATGGTTATCATTCTACAGCCTCTTCTGCAAAAGAAGTTATGTTGTGCTTTACTCTCCTAACACTGCAGTGTCTGAAGCTGCCGTGCTGTATTATTTGTCTTAAAGGTGTGTAAGGGCGTGACAGTTATTTCTGAATGCTTTGCTTTGTCTTTCATTCACTCCTCATTTGTGTTAGAATTACTCATGTTCCTGCTATAGCAGATTTTGGTTTTACTACCTTCTCAATGTTCATTATCATGTTTCATGCTTTTATAATGACAATTGTGTAACTCCTCTTTTTCTATTAAAACATGAAACCAGTTTGTATGGCCTATTCCCTTTTGTTTAACAGATTTTTTCTCAGCACCTATTTCAATCAGGAAATACTTCATTTAGAGTCAATCAGGCGATTAGACCCCATTGTGATGTAGTAGCTATATTGGGGGGGGGGGGGGTATAATGAAGACTGGAGGTGAAGGTGGGGAGGAGGGAGGGAGGTTCATACTGAAATGACAAGTGACAGCAGCAGAGAGGAGAACAGTTTTTAGAGTTGGACAACAAGGATATGTTTGGCTAAGAGAGCTTGTGGCAAGGTTTAATTTGACTATCAGTCCAGAGTGAACGCAGACAGTATGAGAATGAATGAGTGAGGGCGTTTTTCTGGTTAAACTTTCTTTAAGCTTCATAACTCCCTGACTCTTCGTGCGTGTCCTTGTGAACGTTTTTGTCTACTACAAATAGCACTGTTTCTAGTATATCCAACTGTATAACATTTAATGAATTGACGTCAAACACAAGGAGTTCCATTGTTACAACCTGCTCTGCTACGGGGGTATGTTGTAACAATATTTCAATCAGAAGAGACTTCGTTGCAAATATGCAAGAGGTTTATTCATTAAATATGAGCCCTTGGCGATTAGACTCCATTGCTATGTAAATAATTTTATAAAGGAGTAGAGAAGCCATGAGTGGGCAGGAAAAATCCCCCGATGGAGTCTAGACACTGGTGGTGGTGGTGAAGGGGCCTGAAGACTAGGGTCGTTTGGATTTTAACAATTCTGATTCCAATTCCAATTCTTCCTTTCGATTCCGGTTCTTATCGATTCTCGATTCCGATTCTTTGAGGGGTGGAGTTGAAACGGGTCACATGCTTATTTTCACAAATAAGAGGAAAGTTTTATTTTGATTCAGTGGTGGTTTGCAGTTTTACAGCTTTTTCAATGTAAAATAAAACCACACTAGAGCGCTGCTTACTGTGCTCCAAGGCTGCAACACAACAAGCGCCTGGAAACCAAAATTTGCGCATATTAAATTGGGAAGCGATGATCGGATTTGAAACCAAATCAATAAAGAAACGATTCTACTGGAATCGTAATTTTTGAAAACGATTCCAAGTAGGAATCGGTTCTCGATGCCTGAAGACTGGATGGAAGCAGGGGAGCAAGTCTAGGGACCCAGGGTGCCGTGGATGATGATTTGGTCAATACTGAAATCCCGATTATGTAACGCGATTACTCATTGACTTTTAGAAAGATGTTGCAATTATTGAAATTAAAAAAACTGAAAAATCAACAGTGAAAACACCTACAACTGTGAAATTTCCCTTAATGCTTTTCCCATTTGAACTTTTTTTTTCATTCAAAACACAAGACAAAATACGGGTTTACTTGCAAAACTTAATGTGCAAAATAATGTTTTTCTCAAGTATTCTGTTTTTGTGATCATTAGGAGCCGAAATCATAATTGCGATTCCAATTTTGATTAATTGCACAGCCCTAATATGTGTATTATATCTCTACAGTATATTGTGTGTTTTCTGTTGTCTGTATTGTTGCAGGTCGCTAGGCTAAGCACCTGGCCAGTCTCCCAGGAGTCTTTAAAATCAGACTGTCTCAACCTGTCTCTCTCTCTCTCTCTCTCTCTCTCTCTCTCTCTCTCTCTCTCTCTCTCCATTCTCCTGGCACCACATTTCTGTTTGGTTGAATTTGGCCTTGCTACTAGTTTTAGGTTTTACGCTGTACAACACCTTTCACTCATCACCTAACCACACAACCATCTGCCGACACACTGATAACACTGACTTAGATTCCTCATAACAATATATGCTATTCCTGTATGTTCAGTAAATAAATGTTATACCTTAGTTGAAAACACTGTAACCCAGTTTTTTTCATGGCTAATGAGCTGGGTCATGACAATATGTATATCTACATGCATATGTGTCATTAGTTGTAAGTACATCAGATGTATAATCAACCAAGGGAATTTATTTTAAGATTTTTTTTAACTTCAGGATTCTTTGCCAGAAGACTTTAGCAACACTCACACATGTTCACATTTTGTCCAGCAGATATTTTATTTTATTAGACAGTGATGGACAGGAAAGGAGGGAGAGAGAGAGAGAAGGGATGACACGCAGCAAAGGGCCGCAGGTCAGACTCGAACCCGGGCCACTGTCAAGGACTCAGCCTACATGGGTTGCACACTCTACCAGGTGAGCTGGAGAAAAACACGTATGTAGCCTATAGGACCTGTTGATCATGTTCTTCTACACTTACTCTTGCTTTGGATTTATTGAGTCATAGTTTCACATTGCCAGACCTTCCTCCCCAGTGCTGCGGAAGAGGGTCTGGCTAGTCCACACAGCATTCCAGGATGGGAGAAAAACGTGCTGTGGTTTATTGGCATTTCTTTAAACCAATCACAATCGTCTTGTGCGGCGCTAAGCCCCGGACACAATGACGGTGCCTCTGCAAAATAGCCTTGGGAAGACAGGAGGGGGATGCCTTCAAGCAAGATATAAAAGATTAGGAACATGGTTAGACTGGGTTCATAATTTGACATAGACTTTGCTGACTTGAACTCCGTATACATTTGTCTGCGGTTAGGGAAACTAAGTGTCATTTTGTGAAACCACAATTGTGTTTTGTGAACTTAAATGCTGGACTTAAGTATACTTGCTTAACTGTACTCTTAGTCTCAGATTGATCCTTGTGTTCTGGTAAACTTAAGTCCGATCAAAGAAGGCGCGGGAAATAATAAATTGGAGTCAGATTTGACAGGCCTTAGGGCCTTGTTTTAGACATAATTCCCTACACTGTCTAGATTTACCCTGCAGAGATCTGAGGAGGAGTTACCACAGTGCAGAAGTGGAACGTTGAGTCATAATTTTGATTGCGTAGCCATGAATCTCACAATTTTGACATGCTTAGAAAAATGAATCGTCAACTGTTCTGGTTATGATTAAAAAATGAAAAGTTATCAAGAAAACATGATCATTATTCTCTGCTTCCAGCTTCTCATATGAAAGTTCGCAGTTTGCTTTATTTTGTATCATTGTAAAGTAATTATCTTTGTGTTTTTGGAATGTGGGCACACTAAACAAAAAATTAATCATAAGATTTATTGATCATGAAAATAATCCTTAGTTGCAGACTTAGATGGAACAGTTTTTTTTATTGACACAAGCAAACACTTTCACAATTTATACACACTCATCTTTTTCCGAACATGCTCATGGTTAACGTTATTGGATGTTTTGGGTCACATACTGTAGGTAACATACATATTAGTGTGACGAACCAGATGGGATGGAACAGATTATCTTTGCTGTTATATTTTATGTGTTATTGCAGCAGCTGGTCAACATCCCTTTTCGTAACTGGACAAGTCAGCACACAGTTTTCTGGGAATTTGCTTCCGGGAGTATTTCTCCCACTGACGAGTATTATTGGGAATATGGAGTGAAACTTGATGATGTCTGCCACAGAGTCAAACATCTGAGGAGAGATAAAATGTGAGCTTCAATAAATATAATGAATGAAGAGAGTGCTTGTTGATCTATCTTTTTAAATTTGTCTACTTACATCATTTGATCGTTGTCCCGTCCCCAGGGCATACTTGACGGTGCTCTCTATGAACCGGATTTTTACATTGTAAACCTTCTTTTCGTGATACACAGCCAACACCAAGGGCTCACTGTTGGTGTTGATGGAGCAGTCTCGTACCAAAAATGCCCCGTCCTAAAGTGTGATAAACAAAGAAGTTTAGCTTTAGACATATTATAGGCTATTAGTTATATTTATTAATGTCATATTATAAGAGACACAGTACCTTGTTCACCAGGTGTAAGGCGTGTTCAGCATCTGCTCGAGTACAAGCCCCAACGTACCAGTCTTCTTCACAGGTCTGCCAAATATTTTCAGAGGTGGAAGAAGTATTCAGATCTTTCACTTAAGTAAACGTAGCAATACTACAGTGTTAAATACTCAGTTACAAGTAAAAGTTCTGCATTCAAAATATTACCAAATCTTACAAAAAGTACTCATTATGCAGAATGGTCCATTTCCGAATCATATAGACTATAGGCTATTATATTACTGGATTATAATTAGTGATGCATTAGTACAAGTATAAAGTAACAAAAAATGGGAATATTTAATTATAAGTACCTCAAAATTGTACTTCAGTAAATGTAATTAGTTACTTTCCACCAATGAATATTATAGAGTTCAGTGAATAATGACTTTACACCTATAGACTTTTTCAGTATACCTGTTGAGGCTTTTCCATTGGAACAAAGTCATGTTGGTCAACGTCTTCTTTAGTCTGAGGCCACTCATGGTGATGACGTTTTGATGGCACCCTTTCTTTAAATAGACGTTGTTGTTGTTGTTGTTGACATGTTGACTCGTTGACTCGTTTAATCAATAACTGTGTAATGATACTGATGACCTATAACATTACTTACCTAGATATTGTTGTGACCTAAATAAAGGAAGAAAGAGTAAATCAAACATGACATAACATGAAATAATTGCCCTGATGTACTGAGAAATTAAAGTCACACCTTGTTTCGAAATTATGAGTTTCCAAATCCAGAGAATGTCTGTGATTGGTGTGAAGTGATGAAACACTTTCAGCTCTCTGTAGACCTAAAAACACATACAACATTATTAAAACAGTGTAGCTGTTTCTAACTAAAAATGTTACATTCACAATTATCTAGCTCTTACCTGTGGGAAGTAAACTGGAGTCTGCCTATTAGAAGTATTAAAAAGACAATTAGATTTAAAAGTTTGTCAAGGAGTCTTTTCTAGTCAGGTTACAAGTTTAATTGTGTAGAATAAAATATAATGTACAAAATTATAATAAAAATAGCTGAAATCTGAAATGTTATTTCATTGAAATAATGCTGTATGCTGGACTCCTTACTTTTTTTGTTGCTTTCTGTCCACTGAAATGAAAAAGGGGCATTATTTAAACATAACAACAACATGCTTCATCTCAGTTATTATTCTTCTAACCAGCAGATGGCGTTACTGCCCCACCGTGCAAACTGTAAACTAAGAGAGCCTCCTTTCACTTTCCACCATTCACTCACAGAGGAAAGGGTCACATAGGGTCAAATCCAACTACAGCAAAATAAGACAACAACAGGCGATGGTCTGTCTACCTTCTTTGTGCCCTGCTACAACAGTAACTCACTCACTCTCTCCTGCAGCGTTCTTGTAGAGTCAGCCCGGGCAAGTCTTTCACTAACTCTGAGGTCAACGGTGGAGGTGGTGGAGAGCGCCTGGAAGTACACAGACTTTGAGTCCATTCATAACCCATTTAAACCCAACAATGATTAACTTGAATAACTTGAATAGTAGTTGAGAAAATTACCTGTGTGAGTGCTGTGATATTAGAAAGAGAGAAAAGTCATCACCTATTTTATAAGTTGCAATTAGCACGGTGTATTGACACAAAAACAGAGTTAACGATATATGTATATGGCACAGGTGTTTACCTGTCCTGCTGGTGGCACAGGTGTGACCCTCTTATCTGTAAGAGCAACATGTGAATACATGGGGTGCTTCTGAGGCCAGAGGGTGGTAAAAGTAAAGTAAAGTAGTTACCTAATTTGGCCTTTCTTCTGCCTGGCTTCAGGTCTCTATTTATAGCAGGTCCTGTGTTTAAGATACACAGAATGCAGAAATAATTATGTATAGTGTACATTTACTAAAGTAGTGCTCTTAACTACAATTATGAGGTTCTGGTACTCCTAGTAGTTTACATCTTTTAGTAAACTGGCTGTAGTTACAGTTTACTTTAAAGAGCCCCTGTTATACTCCTCTTCGGCGTCATATTTGTACCCTTGGGGTCTACTAGAATAGGTGTTCAAAATATATTATGTTTCTCATACTGCCCATTGCTGCAGCTCCTCTGCATAAAACACTCTATTTGAGCTCTTGGCCCACCTTCCCAAAAAGCGTAGTCTGCTCTGATTGGTCAGCCGGCCCACTCTGTTGTGATTTGTCAACTAAATTCAAACAAGCCACTGGGCGGGCTGTGCTTGCTCAGGCAGCATCTACTGTATGGGCAGCACATATGAAAAACTGGGCTGGCATTATCAATCAGTGACATCATTAATTTCAAACAGGAATGTGGATGAGGCATTTTTAGGCAGTTGAGAAAAAGTGCTCCATTTTGGAGCTCCATCAAAAGCTCCATTTTGAGTGAAATTTTTTTTTAATATATATATATATATATATATATATACACTAAATATATATACACTAAATATATATACATATATATATATAATAATATAAAATAATAATATATATAATATACACTAAAAGACGGCAATTCCAAAAAAGCATAATAGGGGCTCTTTAAACTAAAACAAGTAATGCCACTGGCTTGAAAGCCATCAGCTATATTATATGCATTATATAAATCACATTTAATGCTATAAAAAACATTAGATTTGATTTGAAATGAGACAAATATCTGGGTTTTTAACCACACCACGTTCAGGTTTATTTATCAGGGACAATGCACACTAGTAATACATAAAAAATATAAAATGTGCCAGAATTAGCCTGGAGGCTATTTTACATCTGCTGTCCCTGGACTGGTGGTAAGAGGTCACCCTAAAAAAAAACGAACGTTCACTAGCTAGTTGCTAACTTAACTGCCTGCCTCTAGTAGTGTGCAGGGGACAGAGCTGGAAACAGTCTATGAAGGTTGAAAAGACTGACCCATGCAGTAAATGTGCTGTAAAAATAATACAATGAACTCAAAGTGACTTACAAAGCTCTGCAGCGGGGGTTTTGCGTCTGTTTTTAGTGTTTTCAGTACCATGCGTGACCTTCTAACATTCCAGAGAGCCATTTCATTTTATGTTAAATCTTCAATAATGCCTGTTAAGTAACCCTGTGTACATTTTTGCTGAGTAGCAGCCTATGGCCAAGTACTGAAAAGCCAAGTAAGACTTCCCCAGAATGTCTTTACCACAATAATCAAAATTCAGAATGATGATGGAGAGTTTTGTCACTTTACCTGAAGTAAATGGGATTTCTCCTGAGAGGATGTTGGAGTTACCCTGAAGAAGTGAAGAGCACATAAAGTATAAGCAGACACTTACAGCAGTACAGTTGTAATGGAGCATTAATAAAAGAAAACAGAAAGCTTACAGTGGAGAGTGATACAAGGCTCTGAGCTGATGATGACCTTGGAAGATCCCTGTCTTGAAAGTAAAAGACAGTGACAGCAATGAAAGTAGTTTCAGTTGTTTCTGTAGCTTCAGTGTTTGTTGACAGTTTAAACACTCCATGAGTTTGTATCATTGTTGTAACTCGGTCTTTGCCAATCCCAGCAGTACACTGCAGAAGCAGCAGCAGACTGTATTGATTACAGAGGGAGAACACTCCAAGTGTGAACAAATTTAAAAGCCACATTCAGTATAAAGTTGTAGACGTGCAGCTGTGAGGCCCCTGGCTGTGGGCCACATCCATGCAAGAGAGTAAAGGGAGTCTATTCACACTACATGCTTCCCTCTCTCCGCCTTTAGCTCCTGGATAATTGTAATCTCCCGCTGTCTGACTCAACCAACAGATGGCCCTGGAGACCCACTGGCAGATCATGCTCACTCAGCAGGAGCTGCGGCTCTGTCTCTCTCTCTCTCTCTCTCTCTCTCTCTCTCTCTCTCTCTCTCTCTCTCTCTCTCTCTCTCAGATACACACTGCTTTCATTCTCACCACAGTTTGCAGTGGAGCTGTTATTTTTTGTGCCTGCGTTTCATTCAGCTTCATTCTAATTATGTTCACTAGGTGTGCCTGGGTAGCTCATCTGGTAGAGCATGCGCCACATGTACAGAGGCTCTTTCCCCGCCGCAGTCAGTAGCTGCGGTTTCAATTCCGACCTGCAGCCCTTTGCTGCGTGTCTCTCCCCCTTTCATGTCTAAGCTGTTCTATCAATTACATGCCAAAAAAGTCTTTAACAAAACAAAAATTTTGTTCACCAGATCTTTTCTGTGAAGTAAAGTGAAACAAACTCACCCTCAATGTGTCAACGCAAAAACTTCTTTAAATTAAGTTAATTCTTAGGTTTATGGATAGAGGTTTATGAACTCTTTATCTATTTTAATTGCTATATTTGTATGCATGAATAATGAAAGTAAGACAAGAAGGGGACAAATATTAAAGGTCAAATTCACTCCTACAGACGGACAGAATTACTCATTCTCAGCCCACTGAGCGACCAACAAAACTGTTACAAACCAGGATAAACCGGAACTGAAAACAACAAAATAGGAGCTTTTGTCAATGTGAATGAAGTCATTGTTTTCTTCTCTACCTGCATACTCTCTCTCATCATGTATGGGCCTTGCAGGAAGTATGCGCACATGCGGCTCTTCCTCCGGGTCACCCACCACGTCGTACTGAGGCTCCACGACGCTGTTATAGTTACTTTGATTTCTGTTCCTGCCTGTCCTGTTGCGATCCTGTGGAGAGAAAATTGCAGTTTCTTCCGATTGGACTTGGAGATACCTGGTGTGCAATAGACAAACTTCATCTTTTAACACTGAGCTCTTGGAAATTGTGTGCGCGTCACTAAGATTTAAGACAAGAAAGACTGCTTTTGATCTGATTCTGCATTCATTTAGAATATATTAATCTGCCTTTGAGTCTTGCTGCTTCGTACAGTAACACACAGTAATATATTCTGAGTAGTGTTAGACCCGTCTACAACACTGATAAGCACAGGAAGCTATAATGAGGTGTTGCAACATAACCCACTGCTTGTCTGTGAAGGGATTTCCTTTTTAAAGCTTCACTCTTTGCAGTCACGCAGACACCAACACGCACACATTTATACAGAAAAAAGTGTCTGTTAAATAATAAATATAGTCCATTTCTGTGAATTAATGGCACATGATACAAAGTGCATTGTGACTGTGTATTTTTGTGCACATGTGCGAAGCTGGAAAAATGGGTGAGATTAGGATGAATGTATTATAGGTGGGTGCATCAGTCCTGGTCAATCAAACCAGCTTCTCTCATTCAATTTGAAAAAGCATTGTGTGTTCACATCAGAACTAGTTCTTTTGTATTGAAGAGGGGAGTCCAGATTGGCTTTTCCCGAGAGGAGTGCAGTGCAGTATCACCACCAATATGTCACCAAAAGCAGGAAATGTCTTTCTTTGGAAGCCCAGGTTCCTTTGTTTTCACGAGTAATGAGCTCTGAGAGTTTATTTTGAAAGACAATGATTCCTACAATAACCACTTGTTTGGCTGTGTATATGCACAAATGGGGGACATTTCTTTTCTAAATAAAGCACAATATTAGGTTCTTATATTGCAAGAGGTGGTTGGACAAGATTGACTCAATGTACCTTTTTAGAGCTGAGTAATGTCAACATTTTTACCTCACTACTTTAAAACTTTCCCTATAACTGTCCCTAGTTGGCTGAAAATGTATAATAAATAGGCCCATTCAAATGTAAGTAAAAGCAGTAAGAGACAGGAGTGAATTCAAGAATTATAAGAGGACATTTTAGAGGATGATTGGGGTCCAATATGTGCAAAGGCCCAAACAAAAAGAAATGGGTAATGAGAACACATCACTCCTGTAAAACTGAATACATTTAATCCTAATATTCCTGACGAATGTAAAAAAGTGCAATACACACCAAGGCACTTTGTATCATTATTTGTGGGAATGTGTTGAGATTCAAAACTTTTAGAGGTCGGTGGTGGGTTTTGTTTCATGGATGTTTTTCCTCATCCCCAATACAATAAAGTCCTATAGGCCCTTATAGTTGCCCCTCTTTTGGTTATTGGTTGACACAGTTAATATTTGGGAGATATTTCTGGACATTGAAGAGGCATTGAAAGTGTAAGGCTAAGGTGAAGGACATAAACTAATGTTATTGTGAGCTATTTATGCCATACTCAGTCCTATGCGTGCGGCTGTATTTTGACTGTATTTTGGTTTCATCCTCTTTTTTATCACTAAAGACAGTGACTGTATAATTTCACCATTAATCCTAACTTATTTAATATTTTATATAATGCAAATGTTCTTATTGGGGAATGTTTTAATATCCATAACTTCTTAAATGTATAAAATCAATAAACATATGTTTACAAAACATAACTAAAAGTAACTGTACTCTATACCTGCATTTTAAGTACTGTGTTGGGTTTAGGTACATTTATTATGATATAATATTATGATGTTTAAATTTCAGCAAAGGCCATTTATAACTTGCCACACAGGGCCACTTTCTAACATCAACATGTTACATTGTCGAAGATTTTCTCAGCCCTTGTACACCCACATGGAGCACATTCTTGCCCAAAGTGCTGAAAATGTCTAACTTATCTCTCTATTTAGGGGCTGCAGATGATTTGACTTGCAGTCTTCAGACGGCTAAAGGGATCTAATCGACCAAAAGGGAAAGCTGTCATCATCCTGCAAGTGGATGACATTTACTGGTAGGGAACCTTTTTATTATTATTTTTGAACCCAGTACAGACTCTGCTTTACTACTACATTTATAACTTTAAGTTTTCATTTCTGATTAGCATGCTTCTTGTTAAAGACAGAGAGAGTGAAAGTAACCTAAACGGAGTTCATGTGACTTTGGAGTCGATGTGAGGGAGCCTAAATCCAGAAACATGATATCAAAGAAAACACTTTACTGAAAAGCATCATGAGCCAACAATGGAAAGAAAGTACATCATAAAAAGCATCTGAATGTGATTGCAAGTTTCCAAAAAACAGTGTGACTAAAAACAGTCTGTCCCACTGTGTACATGTAGATGAGGATTAAGGTTTCATTAATGTCTCATCAATGCTAGTTCTCTGTCTACAGCACATTTGCAGGTAGTATTCATAACATAATAAGACATGTATGTGTAGTTAAAAACAACTACTTTAATTTTAAAAGACATGCCTTGTTGTTTTCATCTTTTATAGATGTATTCAAATGACTCCTAAAAATGACATTAACATATTATCAAACTAATGGGCTTTTGTGAATTTGAGAGATGATTATTCTATTAATAAGTAAGACTAAATAAATTGAAATATTATTTCATAATTTAATTGTATAATTCCAACCAAAACAATATTTATGAATCATAATCCTGGTCTGCTCTGTGTTGTTCTTGCTGTGCACTAACAATGACAGAGCTGAATCTCACTCCTTCATCATTTCTGTGCTAAAAGGTAATTACACAGGGGGCTGCAAACTCCCAAAGCTTCCCTCGTAACATTCACGTGGAACCATCGGGGAAACGTGTTGGATACGGGCGCCATAACTCACCATTATCACAGCAGCAGCCTCATGGCTGTTCGCTCTCTCTCTCTGTAGCTAACAAGGGGCTGAAACAGAAATAAAAAAACATCATTAGTTTGGTGTTCTGCTGAAGAATGTGGCCTTCCAACATAATTTGTCCTTGGACTTTTCTTCCTCAACACTTACAAATGTAGAAGAATGAGGTTTTATTACACAACAAAACAGAGCTGTTTGTGGCCCCTGACTGTTCTCACCGGGCTTCTCAGTCTGTTGATCTGAATTAAAGTTTTAACATTTAGTGGAAAGAAACTATAGCTGAATTTATTGTGGAACCATTTTTTTAAAATATTGACAGATTTATAATTTAATTTTTTACACAAAAAGGACAGATGTTGCTTAAACACAGAAACATATGAATACAAAAAAAATGTATATAATGTGTTGATCTTTACAACATCCCACTGAGCCTCCAGGATTAGTCAGTCATTGTAATTTACTTAAATTTATGTCTCTATGTTAACTGCTTCTCAGCCTGAATTTAGGTTAATGATTAAAAAAGTCTTTATTTACCTGTTTATATTTTATTTCAAATACAATATAAACAACAGGTTACAAGAAAACATAAAAATATATATTTATATAACTTCAAATTAGCTTTTGCTTTAAAAATTTTGAATAAAAAGAAATCAATATAATGCTAATAATAATATAATTATAGTGGGGAAGAACATCACTAAAGATATAAGGATTGCTTTGTTTGTGGTGATGTATTTTACATATACATACATACATATTTATCACTCAGTACTCAGTAATGTGATACTTTGTACAACTGTTGAAAGACGAAGTAACACGAGGTTCCTCTTTCAAAGTAAAAGCTTGTTTCATAAACAAATTAAACATCCTTGTTCAGTCAGTACATTCAGAGGTTTTGCAACTACAGCCTCACTTGGTCTTGAATGAAAAGTAGCTTGAGGTTGCTAATGTTAGCTAATCAGAATCAGTTTGGAGAGATATAGCTGCAGCTGACATTACTGAGCACCACTATCTTGAGTTGTCACTTGTGGTTGTGGTATATTGACATTCTATAACTTTCTATACACTTTGACTTAAGAGTTGGTATAAGGAGATGCATGAACTTTACCCTACATTTACTGAAAACATCTGGAAATTGTTAACATGAGTAGAGGTCCCCCCAAGACAGAAGAGACCTTTTTTGGAGTTGTGCCAGATAACAGGCATTGATTGGTCAGTCTTCTGTTCCAATCATATACTCACACATATCACGTCCTATGTTGATACAATGCATAGGATATATACGTTGTTCACACAAAGAAAAGGCAGAGCGGCAAATTTTGAGGTTTGGGTTGGTCGTTCTCCAAGCTCTCTGCAGGAGTTTGTAAAATTGATGCTGAATCTTTGCTTGTAATAAACCTTTTAATAATTGGGTTTGAATTTCTACAATCTTTCTCGAGAATTGCAGACTCCACCTTAAAAGATATGATAAAATTGTCACACTGGGGGAACTGTATCTCGGTGGCATATTGAAATCCTTTGAGGATGTGGTACAGCAATTTGGAAATATTTGCAACTTCGCAATCTGTTAGTGAGGATTTTTGGATCTAGTTCTTCAGACCCGAAGGCACCAGAATGTTTAGATAAGGTGTTGTTGAAATATGGAAAAGGTCATGAGGCTTCTGGGTATTATTCTGTGCTTATGCAGAACCTGGGTGATGGAGCCTGAACAGCCCTCAAAAAGACATGGGAAAGGGATCTGAGTATTACACTAGCTGATGAGTAGTGGGACAGACTCTAGGAATATTAAAACTATATCGCACAATGCATCGCTTCTATTTAACTCCCTCCAGATTGTTTATAATTGGTCTGAAAGACACAAAATTGTTGGAAATATAAGACAGAGGACCGCCAATTTTGGACTAGTTTAATGATAGCCAGAGAGATAATTTTTAAGAGGATGGAGGAATGAAGGGGTGCCGTCAATCCAGGAGTAGCCCTGTGAGCGTGGGTGTTTGAAAAAAAATCATATAAACGATTTGCCAGATTGGATGTCTATACAAGAAAATGGGGAAAGTAACTGAATTTTCTGGAGGACTCGTAGGAAGCTTTGTGCTGGGGAGAGACGTGTATGATGGGCTTATGGTTTCGTCATTTATACATGTTTATTTGGTTTATTGTCTTTTTTGTTGCTATTCTGTTGAATGGTTTTGAATATTGTGGTTACTGTGTCATCTTTTCTTGATTTTTATCTGGGTGGGTGCTGATGACGGGGTGTTCATGTTGTGAGTTGTATGTTTTGTATTCTGTTAAAAAAAAAAAATTATTACAAACGATATAATACGATACAAAGCTATCGTTAGTCTGAAAGAGTTTTTTGAAGTAGAAACCCACTAGTATTCATAAGAATTAGTAAGATGCTCACAGAGCAACATCAGATGCTGCACTTTATTCTTCCCAGCGTAACCCCTTGGTATAAGTGTCCCAGGATTCATCTCAGATAATCTCTGTAAGTAAGGGAAGCAGTGCTAGTTTCACGATTTTCTCTTCAAAATATTTATCTTAAACCTATCAGTCAAGTGAAGAAAATGAAAATTGGTTTGTCTCTCCAGACTATTCAATTGTCAACACCTGCAGATCCAAACAATGCCCAATTTGGCTTGATATGTGCAAACGGTCTACGCTTTGTAACAAAGCACAGAAACATGTATGCACTTTTTAACCTTGTGTTGCTTTATTTTTGGATAGTGCAAACACAGTGCCATACTTTTAGTGCGCCACACTGTCAGGAATATGATTTGAATCTGAATGGTGAAAAGAAAGCTGAGACTTATACGTGGGTCTTGTCACGTATCCTCCATTTATGAGATTTTTTAAGACATATTATTTTATATGTATGCATGATATTTTAAAATCATGTTTCCAGGGAGAGAAGCAAGAAGAGGAAGAGAGCCACTAGGTCAGGACCAATCAATCACTCTTTGAATGATGAATGATTTTTTTTCTTTCAATCCTTTTGGCTGTGAAGGAAAACAAAACGGAAAGCAGGAAGGAAACCTACCTAAAATAGAAGTGAGGCTTGTGAAAATACCAGGAGACATTACAGGCTACCAACTCACAGTCCCAAAAGGGAGAATCACACTCAGTATTGGATTTGACAGTGTGGTCCAACATTCGGCGGGGCTGTCTGTCTACTTTGCAGAGTTTACTGGGCCATGGGAAGTGGTGTTGGATGAGACGTATGAAAAGGAAAGAGATTAGGTACTTGGAGCCAGCGTCTGAGGTTGAACAGTTAGTCTGGAAAAGAAACTTCTGCCCCATGGAAATTGGGTGCAGAGAATTTGTGGCAACTCGAAGCACCAGACTACTTAAGGATTTTGACCTAGCTTTGCTACGGGCATCAAGAAAGTATCAACTGCAGAGAGCGAGAAAGAGCTCAGTCCGAGGAGCAAAACAATATCAACAGGGTTCAAACTGGGACACACTGTAAATTGTCATAAAATGCCAATCATTGTTGTTGGTATAATTGTTGATATTTATGTTTTAAATTAATCCTCTGCTAGTTTGTTTTGTGGCAGTTAATATGTAATGACAATAGGTGTATTTCGAGCCTCCAGGATTAGTCAGTCATTCTCATTAAATGTATGTCTCTATGTTAAGTGCTTCTCAGACTGAATTAAGGTTAATAGATTTATATGAATAAAAATCCTTATTTACCTGTTTATATTTTATTTCAAATACATTATAAACCACAGGTAAATAGGGATTTCAATTTACCCATATTAAGAAAGAAAATATATAAAATATATATATTTATTTAACTTCATATGAGGCTTTTGCTTTTACAACTTTGGATGAAAAGATGAAAAGATTTCTTAGAGGTTTTTCAAGTCCATTTGCTGTAAAGTATACAGTATATCACTATCACTACAATTAATTCTTGCAGTGAAGATGTCTATTATTTAGCGTGAACATAAAGACGTTTAAATGTATCAGTATTGCATGCAACTATAGCAATGTGTTTTGCGCCTTTTTTTGCATAGTCAGACTGATTTATAGCATTGTGACTAAACGTACCCCCCAATACCAAATTCCCATTAAAAAATGAAGATTACTATACATTAAATTGAATTTTAATCAAAGCAGAATTTTCAACTCTAGCAGAAAATACTGCATTTCAAAGCTTGTCTTTTTATATTTCCATACTTGTCCTTTCTATTCTATTCTATTATATTCTTCTATTCTATCTATTTTTACTACGGACTTACTTTTTGATGCTTTTCTACACATTAACAAATACAGCAGTTACGTACCTTTTCCAAAGACTTGAACAACAAGCGCACACCTGCATCAGTGGGTGTCCAGCAAGCCTATTTGGTTACAGAAATAGATAGTCTGCAGTTTTTATTTCCCTCGCTCAGACAAACAGAAAACACCCAGGCTGCTTAAAGTCTGATTGTCGGAGTTAGGCAGCCCACTGCAGTAACCCAAAATGACTTCCTGTGTGGTGAATGACTGGCCTATAACCTGAGGTCTTCACTGTTGTTTAGACAGTAAAAGGTTTGTTTGAGGAGGGCTTCTTCTTCTTCTGCATCGTCGCTCTGATTTCAAATATTTTGTGGAAACATTGTTTGTGATATGGGTATTTCATTTTTTTTAATAATGTTTATTTACAACAAATGTCTGCATCATCCTATTAATATACATATGAAAAGTAATTGAGGGTTTGGTCAAGAGCTTCAACCTCGATGTTTCCTATATTAGCTTTTGTCATGCAGTGTTGACAACTTTTGCGAGTGTGAGTGCAACAGCTTTGCAAAATGTAAATGTGCAAGCTCCCAGATTATATCTGAAAACCAGGCGCAGACCATTTGTTCAATAAATCAGGGTCAAATGAATCTGCCAATGCTACTGCTATTTCTCTTAATTTGAGTAGTAACATGGTGACATTTCAACAACATCTTCTGCTCTGCAAAGTGCAAAAGGAAGCAGGGTGACATTTACTCTTACAATCAGATCATCATCTGGCTTCATTTTTATATCAAACAAGAAGGTAAACCCAAATTACAATTTGTGAGAGTAGGCCTATCTTATTTAAGCTTAACCTTTAAAGTGATATTTCACTTGAGTGTAATATTTTCAGTTTATTGAATAAACACTTAATGAAGAGTCTACTGTCACTTTGGTAATACTTTAAAAATCTATGGTCACATCTTCAGCACTCAGATTAATAAATGCCCAGTTACAACATTTAATATCAGCATGATGTTTTTATGCTATGCTGGTTAACACACAAACCAAAAATTCAGAAATTGAGATGCATTATATTTAAGCTATTAATTGTTAGTATATAACAGCTAAAATGAGGCAGAACAATCTGCTGAATCATGCTGAGAATATTTTCAACACCGGCCATGCAGCTGGGTTTTATTGGCCCGTGAACAGGGCGCAGTGACATTGGTTAGAGATATAGGAGCATTACTCAGTCTTATTTAAAAATCGTGCTGCTCACCCAGGATATTACATGTGTGATATTCTGCCTAAAAGCCTTATTCTCTAAACTTCAAAAAACTGTGACCTCAAACAATATGTGCAACACTCACCACGGTTACAACCCTAAGGGAAGAGGATACCTTTTTGGGTCACTCAGACCAAATATTACAATGGTTAAAGGAAGACTCTGGTCTATTATAACGTGCTTTTTATACACGTAGCTCCAGCCATTGGTTGTATGGGTGGTGATAACATTGTGGTCAACAATATAATGCTGAAATTTCTAATAAAAATAAAAATAAAATAAGAAATTGGAGCAACAGGGCAACAAACATGAGCATGCAGTTGTTGTAAACAAGCCAAGAGTTTATCCAGATTGGCTACCACTTTATTTGGAGGTTTAAGCAAAAGTGAGTGCACCTGTGCTGTTGCTAAAAATCCCTCATTGCATAGGAGAACCATAACTGCACACAACTATGGCAAACACTCTAGGTCAATGTTGAACCAGGAAGTTGGTCGGTAAACTGTGAGAGATAGTTTAGGTAATCATTTGTTAATAATTTGTTTCTTTTCCAAATATGTTTGACTAAACTGGAGGTTTGTATACAACCTGTATGAACGACTAACTGCCCATGTCTCTTGACCCATCTGACCTATCTTTAGCAATGTTGCTACAGAGTATTATGCTATCATAACCAATAGAACTGATGGCAGAGCTACGTAATTGAACCCAAGTTGTAATAAACTGTAGTTAGCAAAATTATATTTTATTGGGATATTTGGGAACCCTAATGAGGTTCAATATTTTATATTAACAATGGGTCAAATGACTGTGTAATGTGAAAGACATCACTCATAGTGACAAATATACACAGAATTATCACCTCAGCTCTTCAGAACAATTTAGCATCTTTCAGCTAAGCATCTTAAGTTTCGATTAAAACTGAAAATGTCGGGGATAGATGTTGAGCAACAGTTCCCAAACTATAGACTGACATTTTGGTTATTAATGCTGCTAATGGTGCAGCGATCATACAAAAGTTTAGGGTGACTTCTCTATGATCAGCACATAAACTCTTGAGCTGACTTGCCTTTGATGTTAAGCAGGGCAGTACTATGACGGAGTATCTTCCTGTCTGCAGCGGCTTGGAGGCCTGGCCTCCTCTGAAAAGCGATGCAGCTGAGCACAGGCGCACAAGGTCAGCCTCTCTCCTGTGGTTTCTTCTGCAACGGTATAGTCTGACTTCCTGTGAAAGATTACCATCTAGCCTCTCATATTCTCACTGATGCTTATCTTTTGAGCCGCAAACGCCAACTCCCCGAACATCTCTACACCTTGGCCCCCAGCGACATCCCCATCGGCCTGTCAATCTGGCAGCTCATCCTGTCTCCTCAACCCCCGCCCCCCCCCCCTCGTCCTCCTCCCAGCAGCCAAAAAATGAACCGACCTCCCCTCCTCTGTCCTGGACCTGTCACTAAGAAATAGGATCCAGAGTCCCAGCCTGGGGGGTGAGGAACACAGAGGTTGAATATTGGTGTGGTGTGTGCATGTGACCGAAATTTCAGGATTTTCATAGGTTAACAAAACCCAAGTCTTTCATGGATTCACTGAAGTTAAAGTCATGATGTTGAATTCCAGGGCCACAGGAAGGATGCATGTGATAGTGATAAACCACATCAAGTACAAGATTACCATGTATGAACAGCTGCAGAGGTAGTCAGTATCAGGAGGCCCTGCTATACACAGAATAACCACAAAAGTGATGGTAAACGTGGGCTAATGTTTCTTACTATTACCTAACTTTTAACAAATTATCTTTTATATACTTATGTAGGATTTTTTTACATTGTCATTGACATTTTGTGGCTGCTGGGGAGCACCAACTTGGTTAGGGTAGGGAGTGAATCTTTTTTGTCTCAAAAGAACTTTTCGAAGAAATAATTTGCACATCCAGGTGCAGCCGCGTTGGAAAATATCAGACTTGGAAAAAGGGAAAATCTAGCTCTTGCTACAGCATCACCATTTAATGGTGATGCTGTAGCAAGACACCACAGTGTGCAGAGTGAAAAAAAAGAGATCTTGAGAGAAGAAACCTGCTCTCACACTTCTGCACACCTGGTCAATAGCTGCATGAAGTGGGCTTCTCTTGTAGGATTGTTGGTTTCGGAAAGTTACAGAAATTCCCCCAATTCCAACGTTGGAAAGATACGGGGGTTTCAGACATTTACACAACTTTTCTAATTCTTTCGTTGGACTATCATCGTTATGGAAAACGTGTCACTTTACAAGACCTTTCTCCACAGCGCTGCAGAGGAGGGTCTGGCTAGGCCACACAGCATAGAGAGCCGAAGTCACGCCCCTTCCGGTGGACCTCATGGGACCTTAATTCGGAAAAAATATGAACGAGAGTCAATGGAGAGATAATAATTACTTTTTGATCCCGTTTGAATTGAGCCATGGATTACAAATGTGATGTTCGTCAATTTAAAAGATAATTTTTCAACCGAAGAAAGTCTCAGTCAGCCGTAGGTTTGTCATAGTACCACTTAGTTTTGTGTGAAACCGCTCAGTGAACTACATCTCTCGTCTCACACAATTTACGACACCTAGCTTGATGTTCAACTTGCTCGCTAGCTAGCTACCTTAGCTCTGTTCCACAACACATGTAACATTATCTTACCTGATGTGTTTTATCCAGTGAAATAAGCAAAAGAACAGGCAAGATCCACTGCTCATATGAGTAATGTTACATCCCCGGTACGATACACAGAGACATCGTAGCTTCAGCGAGACGTCATCCGTGCGACATTGAAGTGAGTAGTCTTTCTAATTACGTATTTTCACAGTCTTATACTTCAACAGTTTAACAATAAACTGAGACTTTCTTCGGTTGAAAAATTATCTTCTAAATTGACGAACATCATATTTGTAATCCATGGCTCAATTCAAACGGGATAAAAAAATAATTATTATCTCTCCATTGACCCATATTTTTTCGAAAGATAGGTCCCATTGGCCGGAAGTAGAAGGGTGTGACTTCGGCTCTCTATTCTGGGATGGGAGAAAAACATGCTCTGGTTTATTGGCATTTCTTTAAACCAATCACAATTGTTTTGGGCGGTGCCAAGCCCCGGACAGAGGCATGGTGCCGCTGCAAAATAGCCTCGGAAAGGAACTTGTTTTGGTGGAACATGTGTACATTCAAAAGTTGTTTTAGTCGTGCAACAGAAAACTCAGATTGGACAGATAGTCTAGCTAGCTGTCTGGATTTACCCTGCAGAGATTTGAGGAGCAGTTAACCATAGTCCTCATAAATCTACCGGAGTTTAGAATTCCAACACAAAGAAAGCGGAAGGTAACGGACATCCGGCCCAAAAAAGTGTCATCCGGTGGAATTTTCGGCAGCAACGGAGCAATCCCGGAAGTGGAATGTTGTGGATATAGACTATGGAAAACATGATAACCAGTTTCATCGGAATGTGTTATCAAGTTTTGTTTGTAGCTGACTCCATTGTGTACTCCCCACTTCTGAAATCAAACCTACACCATTGCTCTTGTCTTGGCTTAGTTACTGTATAGACTGTAAACTTGGTCACCGGTGAACCCACCAGTTTTCTTTTCTAATCTACAGTTTAAAAGAGAAAGATGAGATAGTGTCATACAGCCAGATAGATCCGATCAGAGAGAGGGAGAGGGCAGGCAGTTTGGCCAGTCTGGCTATTGCTGGTGAGAGTGTGATTCAGCAGCGTGAATAATTAAAGCTGGGAGCAGTGATAGAAATCTGTAGACGCCAGGGTCGGATAATACTGGATGGATATCAGGGGCCTTTGGTGCGGGGAGGTGGTGGCTGAGATGACATTAGTCACTCTGCCTGTGCCCCGGGCTGCCGTCAGGCCACAGAGCTGAAGGTCAGGAGATGATGGATGGACAAAGACCGGCGGCGGCTCACCGCTGAAGTTGACTAGAAAACGAATGTCCTGTACATGAAATATTATCCTCATGAAGGAAGATACCTGATCTGATACTGCAGCAATGTGTCATGGCTTTGTGAACTTTGTGAAAAGCCGTAGTCCATCAGCTTTAAAAGACAATGGGGAGTTTTGGTTTTTTTTATTAGCAGAGGAAGCATATACATAGATGATGTCTAGCCACGTGAGAACACTTTCCGATTGTCAAGAATTTTGAAAATGACTCATTTGCCATTTGACTGTATTTAATCATCAAGTTATTCATTATAATTACACCTTGAAGGAAGAAAAGTATTATTTTGCATTGCCTGGTCAGTGTTAGTGTGCTGCAGTTTGAAGGGTCACGCTGACATTGTTTTTTTCTCCCCTACATCGATATTGTTGTTTGTTTTTCTGAACTAGATGTCTTTCATGTTAGCTGCATAGAAACTCAGTCCGCTTATTGTGAATATTCGGAGGAAGATGTTTTATTTTTGAGAACCAGTCCTCTGCAATCAACCATAACTGCCTCCTCACTGGGTTTGTAAAAACTAAATTTAATATTGTTGGCAAATGATGCTGCTCCAAAAATAGCCTGTGGGTCGTCACAGCATGCAAAAGTTTTACTGAAACAAGCCTCAGTATGAACACAACCACAAAAGAGCGTCCTCCTTCTCCCCGAGCATTAGTGTGATCGTACTGTAGTCTCTCACAGTCCTCTCCATACACTGCTCCATTCATTATAATGGTAGCAGTGTGTTGGCAGAGCCTCCATGACAGCAAGGAGCCCCATATTTAGGGCAACTCGCAGCCAGACCAATTCCTTGATTATTCCTTATTTATCCCAGTCATTTCCCTGCTGTGGTGTGTAGTCTCAGGAAGATGTGTGTCTGAGTGAGAGGAGCCCAGGCTAATGAGCTGAGAGCTGGTTGTTAGCAGGCTTGGAGCTGCGCTTCCCACTCAGAAGACACATTCAAATCATCAGCAGCCCAAGATATTATTCTACTAGTTAAGCCAATGTGGAGGTGTTTATTGTCTCGTTAACGTTGATATCATCACCAAATGTGCATCCACTAAAAGACTCATATGCTGGAGTTGTGATTTAAAATTTCACTAGCAAAAATGTGTTTTGCGTGCAGAGTAACAACTGTGTTTTGCATGACTTCCATCTACATGTATCATATGCTAGCAGCTGTGAGGCTGTACTCAGACACAGCTGTGCCTGCTAACATGCTCACAACATGCTCACAATAACAATGCTAACATGCTGATGTTAAGCAAGTGTAATGTTTACCATGTTCACCATCTTAATTTAGCGTGTTAGCATGCTAATATTTGCACTTAGCACTAAACAGAAGCTACAGCTGAGACTGATGGGAATGTCATTAGTTGTGCATGTATTTAATCATAAAGTATTGGACATAATAAATAAAGTATATTTGATCTTGTGTTTTTTTTTTTTTTTTTTGCAGAATAGGATAATTAACAACAAGGACTCCAAAAAGTGATATACTTAAAGAAGCAATTCTAAATTTAAAAGGAAAAGAGACAAAACAAAGTTCAAAGCAATATCAGACTTTTGATATATTTATTGACTGTCCACATGTATTATGTCAGGCTTTTCCCCTCTGCTTCCGCTCTCTGTGTGTTGCCGTTCTCAAAACCCCTTCGCTATGGGAAATGACAACCTTTGAGCAAGCTACATACTGTAAATGGCAAGTTTTTAAGACAATTTGGATTGTGCAATGACGCAGGCCTGCTTATTTTTTCGGGGAATGAAAAGATTTACAAAGAATATGTTTACGGCATTTACCATCTAACTGGGACGTTTTAAGATCAATGGGGGATTGCTGTAGATTACACATGGCGATACACTGGTTAGAGCAAATTATGTTTAACCATGTATCCAGCTAGTTTAAATAGCTCACGTTACTGTATTGTGTGAACAGTTAACTTCATTTAATATTTTATGTGGCGTTTTCTTTTGCAGGGTGCAAATGTTCCATCAGAACAAGTTCTTTCCTGAGACTATTTCAGAGCTTAGCACCGACCACCGAAGACAATTGTGATTGGTTTAAAGAAATGCAAACAAGCCACAGTGATTTTTTTTCTCCTATCCCAGAATGTATCTGTGGTGTAGCCATGTTACTCCACAGCACTGTGGAGATAGGTCTGGCAATGCCAGACTACTGAGTAACTTACAAAATATTTCAGCAGCCTAAGGGCTTCTCTCATCATGACATAAAGATATACAGTGAATGAAAGTTTTACTGGGATCTTATTTCATTTCTACCAACATCACAAATTACATAATTATGTGTTGTCATATCTTGTGAAATAACATTTTATTGATGATACTTTATGAATCAGCTGGTTGTATGTAGGCATGTTACGAAGTTTAGCACTCAACATAATTTGTTGCAGGTATTCTTAGGATTTTGTTATTCAGATTTATCATCTGAAATAAATAAATAAAACACAAAAACAAAACAAAAATCATTTTGATATAATTTCCTGAACAGTCTGTATTAAACATGCAAAAATGCAACAAAAAGTCCAACTGATTAAAACTCTCATTTTCACTGCTCATTTTCCAAGAATCGTACCTCATGCATTCATTTCCTATTAATGGGGTGCACCTGGCAAACAGCCGTACAGCTCTCATCTATGCTCCATCTGCCTGTGGTGAGAAACACAGATACCATCAGCATGTGTTTTCTGTTTAAATACAACAACAAGTAAACAGTATTCTTCACTTAATAATCGTGTTAGGAGCCATAACATTAGACATTTGTCTGGTTCTTCTTTTTTATAAAGGCTACTTTAAATTTTCAGTTGCAGTGTAGAACACTTGCTTTGCTCTTAAGTTGTCTGTAGTCATATCTTTTATCTAATTAATAGCTAAACATAAGTCTGTTCTTAATGTATTATATTAGTTATCTGCAATTATGTGTAAGGGTCTTTGAGAACTTAATACTGCAGTTAATACTGAGAACACTGTCATGTTCTTTTTTTTTTATTCTGGGAATTTGGGGGGGAGTTTAGCAACATGGGAGGAGTTCCATTCTACAACCTAAAAACTAATACATGTTGGGTATTTTATAGACTGATTTAAGTATTTTGAGACTTAATATATTTTAATTTGAGTACTTTAAGACCAACATGTCTCCACCAGAATGTGAAGAAGGCTGTTTTTAGACCTTCATGCTGAAAAATATGTAAATGCACATTTATAAAATGCAACAAATAAAATTTAAATAAGAACATGAGAGACTTTATTTGTTCAGTTTAGTTCAAATGTTCTGTGGGGTGGGGGCTACACTCTACATTGCATTACACTGCTAATACTCCAAAAAAAACATCAAGCTTTCCAAAGTATTTGGAAGCTGAAATACTTGAATGCACCATTGATATATATAACAAATACTGAACATAACAACATGTAAAAAGGAGTAAGATGCCAATAAATTACAATTAAATAAAAGGTGGCTTGGGCTAAGCACTAGAGTGAGTCATCCACTAATCGTAGGGTTGGTGATTCAATCCTTGCTTCCTCGTGTCAAAGTGTTCTTGAGCAAGACACTGGACCCCAATTGCTCCCGATGGTCAGGCCATTGCATTACAGTACAAAACCATTATTACTGCATTCAACAACAACGTCATTTTCCTAAAATGCTGAGACTAAAGCGTGATTTATGGTTCTGCGGAGGCTCCATGCAGAGCTTTCACCATAGCCTACATAAGTGGCCTGACGTTTATATTTGAGCGTTGGAGTGTGTGTCAATCTCTTTAAGAGAATAGCTAGCCGGCATGTGTGTGTGTGGGGAGTGTGTGGTAGAGCAAGTGAGAGAGTGACGGTGATTAGCTTCGTAGCGAGTAGCAACACTAGAGGCATTGTGGGAGAAACAAAGTGTCTCCCCTGTGAGGAAAAGTTAACCCTCCTTGATTTAATGTTGTTTATGGAGAAGGAGAACCCGGAAATGAGTAGGGGGGAATGTAACGCTGCCAAGCCACAGCCGAACGACGTGCGTCACCGCGACATGTAGTTACATTTTTCAAGAGGTTTACGCCGGGCTACGGCATAGGGTCCGGCGAAGGGTCTGTATCTTCACGTAGCTACGTAAGTAGCCACGGTGTCGATTTAACGCAGAACCATAAATCACACTTAACTCAGACTCTGGGACACCTGCAGAAACTAGAGCAGTCACATTACTTTCACCCTCTGGTCAAATTACATTTGTTAGGTAAAGGGCAAAAACTCTATGGGCTATAATACTGTATCCATGCAAGCACACACACACACACACACACACCCCCACACACACACACACACACACACACACACACACACACACACACACACACACACACATACACACACACTATGCTAGGTGGAAGCAAGGCATTTCTCTGGCAATTCCAAATGAGCAACAGTGGGACCAGGAATAATGGATGAGCAGCAGCATGGTCAAGTCTAATTACTGCAACCTGTCGACCATTGAATCCTGGTCCTTACTTCCGTGCCACCTCTGGTCTGGTCACATGTGTAATAGCCTGTTGGGATAGCAGGCATCAGTCTCCCCGTGCTGCTGTAGTTCAGCAGGCTCACAGTTCAGGTCCTCACTGCGGCTGCGGCCTCCAGTAAATGTGGCTCTATATCACCCGCGACACAATCCATCCCCATTAACTTCAAGCAGGTGGAGCCTATTTCATCCTCATTTCCTGCAGTACCTGAGCTAGACAGCCACTCCATTCATATAATCCATGAATCTCAAAGTGTTATGCCCGAGTCCGACACATGAGGTTCAAGTGGTTTAAAGGACACAACGGGACAGAGAATGGAAGTCAATTGACTGCACGATGCCTGTAATGACTTGATCCCGGCCCGAGTGTGAAAACCATCATGAGATCCTCTGCAGAGATCCATCTGTGAGATCCCTGGCTGCAATTAGGGAATAACATTTAAAACTGCTGCTAACAGGAGATGTACTGTCCATGCAAAAACATTAATGACAATATACTGAGAATGCTCCCATGCTTGAAATACCGGTAATGTGAGGATATAATAATACTAACAAATACGGTAAAATAACTTATAGGAAAATCTTCACACGTAGGTTATTGCCAGGTTGAGGCTTTTTCAAACCCTACTCCCATACGCTTTATGGGGTTTTTAACCTTGTACCACATATCCAATCTGAGTCAAACCAAGTAAAGTGTGTTTTATTCATATATTCGAAATTCACAATCTAAGGTCACAATCTGCACAACATATGACACAACATATTAAGGAATTGATTCAGATAAAGAAAAACTTCCAAAAAGAACCTTTAAGAAGAAAAAAGGAAGAAAGCTCAGCAGAAGAGACACCCTAACGCCCTAACCCTAACCTAACAAAGGACGGGCAAACATGCAAAAGATGTTGCATGTACAGAGAAGACACAAATAATAGTAAAACCATTACTACTAATATGGAGAAATCAGATGACATAATTAGGTAATTAAAGTGCAAACTTGGTAAAATAAAAATGTTTAAAATACTACTCTTTACAAATAGAATGACATACAAAAAAAACTTAAAGTTAATAAAGTTTAAACATGATATTCAAACCTGCTGCTTGTAACGGTTTTTGTTTTATTGTTGTCCATTGTGTTTGTTAATTATGTTTGCATTACGCTTCTTTATCTAATGTTTTTATATAGGTTGAAGTGTGTTAACTGTACACAAACAGATGGAAATCTCAATGAGACTACCTGTTTAAATAAGGCATAACAATTTACTAAAACAGCTAGGCATTGTAGTTTTTAGCTACTTAAACAGCAGTTAAAAGTGCATTTGTTGGGGTTTTGGGAACTATTTTCAGCTGTGGAATAACACACATTTGGCACACCATTGACGGCAGCAGGACAGTAAATGTGGGTTCGACTACAGAGCCCATGTTCGTTACGTTATTAAAAAACATGTCACAACGCAACAGTGTGGCTCACTGATGTGTTTTTAATAGTTTTGGGAGCTCTATGGTACAGAGGAGTTAGATACACAGTCAATACTACTAATACAACCAATACTACTAATACTCAATACAGTTGGATCAATTCATTGTTGGCTTTTTGTGGTATTTGTTTATAATAAAAACAATAAAGATGATCACCATCTGTTAAATAAAAGATTCAGTAACCAACTACCTACTAAAGTCTCCTCTAAAGGATATTTAAATAATTCATTTTCAGAAATTTGTGTTTCTGAGAAACTGAGAGCAACATCCTTTTCCTGTTTGTTTTATTCAAATCAGCTTCACTTAGTTCAACTAGAGAAGATTTGGATAGAACTGCATCAACAGTATAAAATGAGCTATATTTAACTATCTGAGCTGTGGTTTTCTTTCGTAACATGTGGTGGAGTTTGGTGCTGTGAACAGCACGGTGGTCGAATGCGTTCTCATCCTGCATTTGCGTTTATCTAGATTTCTTCGTGCTTTTCATTTGTATGTAATAAGATTGTTTGTGGGCTGTTGTAGTTTACAGAGGAAGTCTCAGAGGAAACCATACTCTATATATAGATAACTTGTCATAATGTTGTTCAAAATGTCTCACTAACTCTGCCATGAAAACTGAATGTGACTATCTGAGTTATAGGTTAGTTTGGCTCCTAAACATCTGGACCACCAGGTTATTGTATACTTAACCACCTGAACCACTGCTTATTTAGTTTACAATATTACAGTAACACAAGTATACAGGAAGGTGTTGTGTCAACTTCACTGACTCCCCACGTGTAGTAAATGAGATGTTTTCTTTTTTGCAGCCACCACTTGGTGGTGCCAGTGATCATACATCTTTAATTTCCCTGGTTTACTCAGTGAATGTGTTCAGCAACATTTTCATAAAGATTATGAGGTGGAACTATCTGATTCTGTTATAAAGAAGGTACTGTGGGGTAGCTAACATCAGAAAATATAACTAAAGGATGTCTACAGACATTTTGTAGAACGCAATCATGCAAGAAGACAGACTAAATAGAGTGTGCCATGTCTGTGGTTAAAAGTAATCTTGGTAGTACTTTTTCTGTGCTTTAATTGCTGTCTCGGTGTGTGAAGAAAACAATGATGATGGTCCCAGGTGATCCAGTACCAAAAAAAAAAAAAGGTTTATGAAGAGATTTTTGTCAAGTAACTTTGTGTAAATCGTCTTTGAAACAGAGCAGCTGTGAGTCTCCTTCACCTTTAAGTAAAGACCATCTTCTGTGGCCGGATGAGGCTTTCCTTCCCCTGAGTAACACAACACGCACGCACACACACACACACACACACACACACACACACACACACACACACACACACACAGATGGCTGGCCAGAAAGACAGAGATAATTTGAGGCAGGTTTGGTATTTCAGGTCTAGTGCTTCTAGATTGGAAAGGTTGCAGTGTTTTTATTCAACGAAGCCACTTGTGGTACAATTTACAAGCTGAGGATGGAAAAAAGCTGTGACTGACCTGTCTGATTATATTATCAGGTCACTGACCACAAGTCTTAATTTCAAACAGTCGCTAAGAGCATTTAACTATGAAAGGCTTTTCTTTGCTATCTTGTCTTGTGTTGTCTGCTGTTAACTTTTTAGAGACTCTCCCTGCAAGGCTCTACAAATACCTAAAAATCATGGAATTGATTAACTGGTCTCTCAACGCAATTGACACTGTATTCTCGAGGAGGAGCACTGGTTCGGGTGAGCCAGCATGTCCTGACGGGACGTTTGCTGCGGGGTATACGATGGACGGCTGGGAGAAATGGTGTGTCGTGTGTCTCTCTGCTCTTTCCGTGGAGGACGTTGAAGATATCTACCTATTTGGAACCCTGATAACTGGAATGTTGCTGATTGGAGGATGCTTCGCTCTGGTTTATCGAAGAATTGGAAAGACTTTGGTAGCTGTCCAAAGCCCAAGGAAGCTGCCTGGCCTGACTGAAGCTGTCGGAA